>NW_007727467.1:452305-509592 GCF_000696425.1 Galeopterus variegatus | reverse complement strand
TTGTATTCTTTTATCTTCTTTACAATCCTATGGCAATGTAATATTAGAGGTTATTTTCATTCCAAAACTACCCACTCAGTGCCAGCAATCTTTATCATCATCATCATCATCACAATGACCACCTATCAATTAAACTTATTTGGATCCTGATTCAAATAAGCTGAAAAACATAAAGCCAATTATACATGAGCAATTTGAACATTTGAACATTGACTAAGAATTTCATAATATTGAGAATTATTACTATTGGTAATGATTTATGGTCATATTATAAAATGAATCTTTATCTTTTAGAGACACACACTAAACTATTTAAAGATGAAAAACAATGTCTAGGATTTGCTTCCAAATAATACAGGAGGTAGAAGTGGGTGCAGATACAGATGAAACAAAATTGGCCATAAGTTTTTAATTATTAAAGCTGAATGATAGGTTCATAAGGATACATTATATTATTCTTATGGGAAAATAGCCTAAGTGGTTCATTTTCAGGAATAGCTTATCAAGGCTTGCTTGACGAACTTGTGGTGTAATAAACCCTGGAAGTACACTTTCTCGAGGGTGACTTCTCAAGATGGCGACTGGTCACTTTGTTCTTTTTACTTCCTGGCTCTTCTTCCTTCTCGGGACTTCTGGTGGGCCTTTTTCAGGGGCTTGTCCTGAGCCCACTCCTTTCCACCAGAAGGAAGGGGACAATAAATTCCTTATAAGGAAGCAATAAAACTTAGGTGACATTTTGGAAGATTGCACACTCGATAGAACTCAGCCAATGAGGAACCCGGGGAGGGACTTGCACACTAGGGACTATATTGCTCGATGTAACCATTTGGGGTATGCCTGGTTCATCAGACATCGGATCTTGCAAGACCTCCATTAAAGTCTTGCTTCTCCATACCTTATATCTCCATGTCTATCCTTTGTCATTGGACGAGTGAGGGCATTTCTCACAATTCTTCATTCAGATTTGTACTTTTTCTTAATAAAATATAAAATTGACCCTATTTGCCATTTATTGAGCATATAAATTGTGTTATTGACTTTAAATATATTATCCCACTTAATCCTGATAGCAAATAGATATATTTATTTTTAGTCCCATGCTACAGCTGAGATTGCTTAAATCAAAAGACTTGAGGTGCGTGGCTGGTAAAGGGTAGTAACTCCAGACCCGCCTGATTCCAAAGGCTGCATTCTTTCTACTATACCTGACAGTGAGCAATTCTGGGACCTTTTCTTTGGAACAATAGTACCCTGTTTTCCTATTCACGCACATTGACATTGCCCTTTGATTTGCATGCACAGACACTATTTACTGATCTGACAATCAAATATGCCTCTTGAAACTTCTGC
Source organism: Galeopterus variegatus (assembly GCF_000696425.1). NCBI lineage: Eukaryota > Metazoa > Chordata > Mammalia > Dermoptera > Cynocephalidae > Galeopterus > Galeopterus variegatus. The sequence goes on along the minus strand of NW_007727467.1, from coordinate 508,242 downwards.
AATTATGAAATGCCAGAGTAGGTAGTTTGATTAGTAAATATGATCATAATATTAGCTAGAATTGCTATTTTCCTTTTCTTTTTATTTGCTTTTCTGCATAGCATCAGATAAAGTAAAAGGTATTGAGAAGGCACTGTTGCTTGCCTGTAATTTTCCACTTGTCAATTAGTGTCATGTAGTTATGGGTACAAATATGGAGCTGCCTGGCTCATTTTTTTTTTTTTTCCTTTTTGTCTTTTTTTTCGTGTCCGGCAACGGATCGCAACCCTCAGTGTCGCACCCGTACCGGACCGGGACCGGCAACGGAACCGCAACCCTCGGTGCTGCGCCCGCACCTTGCTCAGCCAGTGAGTGGGAACCAGTCTGTATGTGGGATCCGAACCCTCGGCGGGAGCGCCACCGCGCTCGCAAGCGGCGCACTGTAGCAGTGCGCCACCGGGCCGGCCCACCTGCCTGGCTCATTTTTAAAGAAAACTTTGGTTACTACTTGCTTTGTACTGATTGGTTTGCTGATTTCCTTGCACTCTGTGTCCCAGCAATTTGCACCCAGCTCCTATGGCTTGTTTCCTAATGCCTTTTGGGGGTGGAGGCACAATGTAATGTAGAGGAAAGAAGACTTAACAGAGAAGGGGCAAAAGCTGAACCTTTGCTGTTTCTTAAGTATTTTACTTGGGGCATGTCAATTTAACCCGTTTCTATTTCATTCTGCACGTGTATGAAATAAAGAGCTTGGTGTGAGTAATTACAATTTTTCTTTCAGCTCTATTTTTTTTCTTGTGCTTCTCTTATAGCCTTGCTCCTTATGGTAAATGCCTCCCTATCTTCTCTGTGATAGTCCCTAAATTACTTGATTATCTATATAAAGACCTACTGAAATAGGTACAAATGAGGAGAGAACTTCTGATTAACTTTTGCTTGCAATGGAAGTTTTACACTAGAGTGACAGCATAGCCTATTGCTGCAGAAAAGCAAAACAAACAAAAAATGATGCTGTGTGCTCTGCAAAACGGATTCTGACAAGTTAAAGAAGTCTGATTGGAAGTACAGATTTCCAGGCTGTTATCAGGATTTGATGCATTTCTTAAGTATTTATGAATATATTTGTTTAGAAAGATGGTTTGTTTATATGTTGTTCAAGTCGGGGCATAATGGCAAAATCACTGTATCATCTCCTATTACCAATTCCTCTGAACCATCCAGTTCCCACAGAAGCCATTTGAGAAACATTAACTACTCCCTAAAGGGAGAGTTGTAGAGAAACCTGCATTTACAGGTCATTAGTTACCTCCTGCATTACATTACCTCAGTTATTTTTAGATAATCTCACTAATCTCGTATTCAGGGTAATTTCTAAATAATTTAGTCCCTGATGTATTTGGATTTCCAAACTCAGACTCTTAAGAAAGTACACGGGGAGATCTCAGAAAGGGGACAATTTATGACACACGCCAAAGAATTTCCCATTCTGAAATACAAGGTAGTTAATCTAGTCTAGATGCTCCTCTGCCTGTTTGTTTAAGCCAGCAAAATAATTTAACATTTCTTTATAATTAATTCCTAAACTTTTTTACTAATTAAAGAACTGTCATGGAATGGGTGTCTTAAATGCAATCGTTGACTGTTTTCCATCGTCTAGGTGGAATGCTATAGGAGGTGTCTGCCTGAGAGGATGTGTGTCGAGGAGATGGAAAACCAAGCTGTGCTCCTGGGAGAAAAGGGGGCTCTGTTTTTCACAATCCCTGACACTGGGCAACAGAAAATGGGGATTGCTTTTCTTTCTGTCATGGTGGGGTTGACAACACAGGGTCCTGAGAAGGAGAATCAAGAATCAAAAAACATTTATATATGCCCATAGAAGCCCCTCATGCTCGGCTATCCAAGCACTTCCTCTGCTTCTTGATACAAAAAAAAAAAAAAGAACAGCAATTTGGGGAAATGCCTCTTTATTTGATTACATTCTTCTTAAATTTTGTCTCTTATGCTTCTTCTTATTCTTTAATAAAATTAAAGATTTTAATGATGCAGCTCATTTTCCTTGTGAAGCCTAATACGTGCTTTTATATTTAACTTCACCAGCAATCACGGAGAGGCCTCTTCTTATTCTTTAATAAAATTAAAGATTTTAATGATGCAGCTCGTTTTCCTTGTGAAGCCTAATACGTGCTTTTATATTTAACTTCACCAGCAATCACGGAGAGGCTGTTCCTATTGCTCACATTCATAAAAACAAACAAACAAACAAGCCAATAAACAAACAAAAACCACAACTCTTTAATCTCTCAAACCATCCTCCAGGCTAGACCTACTAGTCTCTTAGTAGAGCATCATTTTTTTTTTCACAAAGCATTTCTCTTTAGACGTGCAACATGCATGCCATAGTCAAGGTCATTGAACAAACAAAAACCACAACTCTTTAATCTCTCAAACCATCCTCCAGGCTAGACCTACTAGTCTCTTAGTAGAGCATCGTTTTTTTTTCACAAAGCATTTCTCTTTAGACGTGCAACATGCATGCCATAGTCAAGGTCATTGAATCTGTTGAATATGCATACAGCCAAAATCTAAGATACTGAGATGAAATCTAAAGGTGAATGAGTTGGTTAGAAAGATTTTTCCTAACCTGGGTTTTCCCACCACTTATCTCTTTTCCTTCCCACACATCCCCTCTTTGAAAGTGATATGTGAGACTAGAGTTGGTGTAAAGGTGATTTATTTGTAAAGAAATTTCTGGGAATAGGGGTGAAACCTGAAAAGAGTGAAGCAGAGAAGGAAGAAAAGCAAATGAAAGGCTGTATTAGTGATACACTTTTATTTCCTGTATTTTTGATGCTTTGACAGATATCCGAGCCTTTGCTGACCCTGGAAGGGCTGCCCCTCCCAGGGCTAGCCTTACCAAAGATAGCTGGTAATAGCTCTCTTCTGAGGAGCAAGAATGTGCTTCCAGAGGAGCGAGTGGAGAGCATCTATTCGCTGCCTTCTGTGTCCTACTGTCAAGAGTCCCCTGGGGTGTTACCAACCTCGTGCTCCAGGATCCACACGTGTGAGTGCTAAGCGGGTCTCCAAAGGCCTTTCCCACCCTGTCTTCAGAACAGTGCCAAGGTAGAAACCTAGAAAGAGAGTGCAGCGAAGACAAGGCTCTGCAGACTCCACCTACTCACAGCTAAATCCTACAGCAGTGTCCTGGGTAAAAGGTGGGTCCCACCCCTCACACAGCTCAGGTATTCTCGTGCCCTTTATTAAGTCCAACCTCTCACTGATTCTCCATGTAGTAGCCAGCTGCCACCTCTACAAAAGGCTTAGGGATTATGGGATCCTACAGCAGTGTCCTGGGTAAAAGGTGGGTCCCACCCCTCACACAGCTCAGGTATTCTCGTGCCCTTTATTAAGTCCAGCCTCTCACTGATTCTCCATGTAGTAGCCAGCTGCCACCTCTACAAAAGGCTTAGGGATTATGGAACAAGCTGGAGCTCCTCAAGCTAAAACTAGTCCTGAGATGATAATTTATAAGCATCATGCTCCTTTTCCACCATTTCATTCCCCCATTTTCACTTACTTTTCACCTGGTTTAGGTTGCCCACCTGGTGGAGTGACCCATACCTTTCATCCCTGAGGGACTGAGCCCCTATTTGCCTCACATTTTTTGTTGTTAGAATCACTGCAATTGTTTCTATTTAGTTATCAAAAGACATAGAGTGCCCACAGCTGCCTCAGTGGATCTTGGGTTCCAGATGTACTCTCCTGTTTCTGCTATGTAGCAGCGACCTACATTCTTCATGATAGTCAGGGTCAATTAACCCTTCACAGTTTGATACCTGTTCCTCGCCTGTTGGTCTGCCGGTGTGAAAAGCCTGAAGTGATCAGGCTGCACGTGCATTGCATTTTGTGCATTGAAAGCCATACTGTGTGCCCTGGTGGAAGTGGTTCCCATGGAGACAAGGGCATCTAGTTAGCCAGAGACTACATGTTCAGAGATAGGAAATACTAGGTTCTGCAACTGGATGTATTGGAAATGATGATGAGAAAGTCTAATCTGTTGTATTCCTTGGTTCCAGGATCCATATCTTGTAGCAATTGACATCATCTAGGAATCAGCACCATACATCAGCTGTGGGCTCAACATCTATACCCCATCCTGGAGCACAGTACTCAAACCCCAGAGTTTGGATACCAAGAAGACCCCTAAGTTAAGCCTTTAGTTGGCCATTTCACTATTCTGTTAGACTGGCTGTTTCCAAGTGATATATCATATGGTGGGGCCAGTGGATACTGTGTCATGGCTAATAATGCACTCCCTTGGTAATAGACACTTTTGTTTAAGACAACATAGTGAGGCATATCATTCTGATAAATCAGGCATTTTACAAGTCTGTGGATGGTAAGGCAAATCCATATCCACAGAAGCTATCAATTATGGTAAGATAATTCGCTGCCCTCCCGGGATGGTAGGGTTCTACTATAATCAACCTGCCATCAGGTGGCTGTATCTTCTCTCCAAGGGATGCTGTCATTTAGAGGACTTAGCATCAGTCTCTGGAGGTAGGTTTGTCATTCCGCTGTGGCCTGAACTAGATCATGATTGGTGAGAGGGCATCCAGGCTGTTAGGCACGTGCATGCTGTCCCTCCCTCCTCCATGGCTCCACGGTTCACGGGCTCTTTGTTTTAGCAGTGTGACAGTTCACAAGTCATCTTGGTGTGGAGTGATTCCTCTTTTAAATTCGTTCTAGAGGACGTAATAAGACAGAGTGGGCTTGGGACTGACTCCCATAGGTACATCCACACAATTTCCATAAAATTCTTTGTTCTGATCTTCCAGTCTTGCTCCTTCCAATCCCATGATCAACTACTCAAGAAACTTATTCTGCCCAGAGTTCATATATGTCTGTACCTCAGTCATGTCTCTTCCCATTCAGACTGAAAGACTAGTACATTTCTTGCAGCTCTGCCCACTCGGAGAATTTGCTTTCATCTCCGTCTTTTAGGTCCACCCCAAGTGGGACCACATATGGAGTAATCCCTTTCTGTCAAGCATGCGTGTAATCAGCTGGCCCATCCTTGAAACAGAGCTGATATTTTTCCTCCTTGCTCAATATTTTCAGGTGTGTAAGTAAACGTGACTTGAGTAAGAGGCATCATTTTAAAGGACAGGTACCATGGGAATCTAAACCATCAGTTTCTGTGGGTTTTTAAATTTTGTTTGGTGGGTCTGCTCTGAATGTGCTGTTTCCACTGTATAATGGATTGCTGCACTTTCTGACTCAGTGTATAGAAAAAACACCCAATTCGTTATGGGAAGTTCTGGACACATGGTTAATTAATGTCCCATGATGAGGTACTTAGTGTCTACTAGTACCTAGTAGTATACCAAAAATTATTTTTCACTAATGTGTGCATTTTCGGTATGTATAATATACTTCAATAAAAAGCTTAAAAGAATCCAAAGATTCCTACTCTGTTGTGCCTCATCAGTGGTAAGAAGGTAACAACAAATATCACCTGGAGCTTCACCTTAGCAGGGATTTCCCAGAATGTCTTCCAGATAATTTAATCCCTAAAAACCACTGGTATTTAGACTGAAATTTTACGTGTTTTTTCTCCCACCCAATGTATGCATGACTCTCACTATGACATTCAAAGTATTACTGTTTCTTGCTCACCATGGGGTTGGGGGCGCAGTGCCAGAGGCTTGCTCTTGGCCCCCCTGCCTGTCATCATAGCTCATACCGTACAGCTCAGGGAACCACTGTGACGGTTCTACCAGCTGCTAAGGACATCAATCCCGCTGTGCTCTCGGGGACCAAAGAACCCATAGGGAACTTTAAGAATGCTGATCCTTGGTCTCCACTCTACCCAAGGCTCTAGTTGGTATGGGAATAACTTGGGTATCAGGATTTTTGAAAGCTTTCCAGGTGATTTTGATGGGTAGCAGGATTTGGCAACCAGTGCTATATACAAATGGACCCAGTAAGACAAACTTGGGCTGCGACTCTATGTATCACCTCGCCTACATAAGCCCCATTCTTTGAGGACCATGTGGCATTTCAGGTCCCTTCTACCAGTGTCAGTTCATATTCTGCTTCCCATACTCATTTAAAAAGTCTGTGTTTTCCCATTTCCCCCAGTGCATGGCTCTGTGGCTGCCAGTCCCTTTGGGAATGATTTGGAGAGTCCTACCTGAAGGGGACCCAGTATTACTCTTAACCAACAAGATTTGGGCATTTATAAAATGGTTTAGGTATGAAAACTGGGTGAAGGTTCACAATTTTTGATTGCATCAGCTATTGCATCTTTTGCTTGCCAGCGTTTGATTATTTTTTAATTATCCAGTCTAAAATACTGTATCTGGCTGCCCATCTATCTGGGACCTGGAAGCACCATGGACACAGCTATCACCACAGACCCTTGAGGATTAAGGCAACCTGATTGTTACTTAGTGCATTTTGATTATTTGAGTTAAGTGCTGACACTAGCCTTCACCATTTCAGAACCATTCATGATATTAGGGTAGCCCAATTACATGATAGGATTTCTTACTGACAGCTCTAACCTACAAAAACAACCACCGCCAAATTTCTGAACATGCTGGCACCCTTTCACCACTAAGTTTCTCATTTTCTTAGTAATGATGTGCATTTTAGGTCCTCCCGGGGAACATAGTCAGATGGTAGGTTCTCTTATCTTACAAAATATATCCATTATAATATTCCTACCTCCTCAGCTCTTTGAACTTTTCTCAGTACTATGGCAAGGCTATTTCCCCATCTCCACTTCCTTCACTGTAGACTGCTGGGGTGTTTAGTTCTCAGGGAGACATCCCATTTATTTCAGTACACTCAGCTTCTAGTTTGCTTTGTGGGTAGCTAAACTCAGAGTCATATGAGCAGGTGCGAATGTCCACAAATTCTTATCCATTCATCCTTATATCTCACAATTCTTCATTTCATCTCAGGATCCACTCCCTAGTACTTGGGGTAACATATCAGCCACATTCTGCAATTATTTTAGGGTTTTGATAATTCCTTGCAGAACACAGATTATGTTTTCCCATTTGACCTACACTGAAGGCTGATGCTAGTTATTAAACTAGATGTAATGACCAGAGGTGAAACTGGACTTGAGGAGAGTGGGCATCTTCATCTTGAGAGGTGCCCACCTCAGGGGAGATCTTTATAGGGATTCCAGGCATGGATATATGCAGTTCTCCTCCAGCAAGGAGGTTTCAGTGGATCCAAGATTCTCAGGCTCATCATCCCAGATGTTCCCATCCAGGTGTCAGGTGCTCTTTCCTCTCCTGGCACTTTCACATAAGAACCCCATTGAAGCACTGAGTCTCTACATTAGCTTTGCTGCCATATAATTAAATGTAATGTCTCGTTTACAGTACAATCTGCCCCACAGGCACAGGAGGTAAGGACCTTTTTATACATGGAGGTCTTTGGATTTCACAGCATGTCTGAAGTTGATTATTAGATTAGAACCTTTTTTCTTTAACAAGGTTTCTAAAGCCGTTAACAAAATGCAACCAACCCATATTTACCATAGACTCCATATCGTTAAAGACCAGTCATGGGTTACGTTCCACCTGCCACCCATCCTAAACCAGCGCTGGGTGAGAGTCCTAGTAACTATAATGCTATTGAACGCCAAGATTAGTGACCACCTGTTTTATGGTCAGAAATGTCATCCTTATTGCCTTAGAGCCAGTGAGTGGTCTAGTTCTGGAATTTTCTCTGTAAGGTCTGTTTTCTAGGATATTTCTACCACCAATTTTCTCAGCCTTGATAAGCCGCTCGCCAAAACCAGAACCTGAGCTATTAGCTTGCTTGCAGGTGGTTTGTTTGGGATGTGATCACTGAACATAGGGAAGGAAAACAGGGGGGTTACATGGGGAATAAGAGAAAGCCAATACAGTGTGCATTATTGATAAATTATCAAATCTGACATTATGATACCATTACTTTGAAGAATGGCTCATAAATATATTTGAACACTGTTCAGGGCAACTGAGACTCAATCCCACTGGGACCTTCTGAGAAAATGTACAGAATGATCTTCAGATTTGTGCCCCAAAGGGATGGAAGGAAGGGGAAGTTATCTATCTGATCTTTCCCCCTTGCTCAAGATTGCTCCAAAGGCCATTCATTCACTCCTCACCACTTCCATTTGTGCATGAATGAGTTCAGTGAATTTCTACATAATTCCCCTGCACAATATCAGAGGAGACGTGGTGCAGACAGCAAGACGTATAGTTGGGTGGTGAACAGCCAATCGTCATAGAAGCGGCTGGAGAAAAAAAGTAAGCCAAGTTGATGAGAGGTTATGTCTGATCCGTTAGCAAAGTTATGTTTTATGCTGACATCTATTAAAGAGTATTTATGCTGATCAATGAAAATGAGGATATACTCTTTTAAGGCTCTTTCCAGTATCCTTATTTTCAATTCCTCATTATGGTCTGAAGTACTGCCAATTTGTGTAGAGAAGGTTGGTGTGGCTGGTGTGTGCACATGTGTATGTAGGTCAGATTATGATTCTATATCTTGAAGTCAACAGGAATAGAATCACAAAATATTACACCTTGAACATAGCAAATCTAAATGACCTTGACCATTTGGCTCCCCAAGTGATCTTTTCTTCACTATTCCATGTCACCTTTTATACACAGGATAGGATTATATGGTCACAGATAGTAAGATATTGACACTGCTTAACTGTGACTTGCAAATGATAAAATGAGAATCACTGAGTTTCTCAATAATATAATTCTTCTTGAATTCGCTGAGACAATTTCTCTGGGGGACTGGCAAGGGGAATTGGGGGAACAGGCGAATATATATGAACAGCTGTTCTTTCCAAAAAAGAATTCAGAGAAACTAAACTCATTCCATCTTAAAATTAAATCTTTTCTTTGAGGCTGTATAAACTAAGTATTCATGATGAGATGAATAATTCCAATGAGATTTCTACTACCGATCCAGATATGTTGCTAATACATTGGGATAACAATCACTTGGATTTATTTGCCCATGAGCAAGAATGTATCTGAAATATGTAAAATGTGGTTTTTCCTCTTTGATAATTACTCTTATATAATTTCTCTACTTTCATCTATCCTTTCTATGCTGATCTGCACCTATTTCACATGCTGTCTTAACACTGAATATTTATATTTTCCCATCTCCATTATTGTAATTATTCTTCCCTGAAACAGACTCTGTTCTTACAGTCCATGACAAAATTTTAACCATCTGTGATATAATAAAGAATGTACCTTGTCTTTTTTCCCGGTTCCTGACACACAGCTTCAAAAACCTCTGGGATCTCCTGGTTGATGGGAGTGTTTCTTGCTATTCCTACGGAGCCCTTTTCAACCATACCTGAGTTTATGCTCATAAGGTCACTCATGGTTGGCCCTTACACAGTTTCAGGAGAGGAGCTGACCATGCTCTTTATTAGAGAGTTAGAACTTTCAGCCTCATTTCCTGACCTCAGGTGAGGAGAAGGGGCTAAGTTCAGTCATGTGGCCAGTGATTTAATCAATCATGCCTATATGATGAAACCCCACATACAAACTCCAAACAATGAGGCTGGGAGAGCTTCCCGGTTAGTGAACATATTGATGTGCTGGGGGTGGGGGTGCACCCTGCCTCCATGGGTACAGAAGCTCCTGTGCTTGGCACCCTTTCAGCCCTTGTCTTAAGTGTCTTTTCCATTTGGCTATTTCCGAGTTGCATCCTTTATTGTAAAACTACAAATGTACGTTTAGTGCTTTCAGTGAGTTCTGTGAGACATTCTAGCAAATTAATCTAACCAAAAGGAGTGGTTCTGGGAACTCCCAAATTTGTTGGCCATGCCAGATGGAAGTGTGAGGGACTCAGGAGTATCTGAAATTTGTGGCTGGTATTTGAAGTGGGGACAGTCTTGTGAGACTGAGCCTCTCACTTGTGGGGTCTCTGCTAACTCTGATTAGTATCATAATTGAATTGAATAGCAGGACCCCCAGTGAGCGTCACAGCTGGAATGTAGTATATATCATTTATTTTCTATAAATTAACTGCTCGGACATCATGGTGCCATTACCTTCAGTATTTAAGTTCTCTTATGGCTCTGAAATTCTTTGACTTTCTTAGATATTGCCAAAGCTAAGTTTTTCAGTATCATCTCAAGAGTGTGCAGTTAGAGGAGAACTTGTTATTTTAGGAAAACCAGAAAGGAAATTGTGTTATTATCTGTTCTCAAATATTATCCTCAGACAGGCTTCAGCTGAATCTTTCTCACCCTGGAAACTAGGACTAGTCTTTCCACCAAGTGTGGCATTTTATCTGCTTATTTATTGGATAGTATCTCAGTCCTTGCATGCTGCTATAACAGGATGCCTGAGACTGGCATAAAGTTTATAAAGAACACAAACTTATTTTCTCACAGTTCTGGAGGCTGGGAAGTCCAAGATCAAGGTGCTGACAACTTCAGTGTCTGGTGAAGGCTGCACTCTGCTTTGAAGGTGGCACCTTGTTGTTCTGTCCTCGGTTGGCAGAAAAAGGAAAGGCAAAAGGCATAGATAGTTCCCTGTAGCCCTTTTAAAGAGAGCTACCCTCATGGCTTAATTATCTCCCTAAAAGCCCCGCCTCTTAATATTATCACCTTTGGCCTTAGGTTCTAGCATGCATTTTGGAGGGACGCAAGCATTCAAGCCATAGCAGATAGCTATGATTTCTTAGAGATATTCTAGTGAATAGGATTTTGATATATTTGCAGAATTTACTGCTTCTATGATAATCTGACTATTGCAGAAAGGCATGTAATCAGAATAATGATAAAGTTTCATATTCTCATATCAGAAAGATATCAACAGATATTATTTGTAATTATGAAGTAATGATGTTAAATTTGTTATCAGAAGTGGCTAACAGGTTTGATTTTTTTTTGATCCTGTAGTAATATTAAACACTAAACATAGCAAAGGGTAAACAGATTTTTATAAGTTAGCCAAAGATAAAAGTAAATGATATCCACACATAAAACTTAAAAACTGTATGTGTCACTGATTTTGGTTAAGGAAGAGAAGCTTAAATAATAAAGATCATATGTGTGAGTGGGGGGTGGTGGGGTGGGTGCTTTCAACATTGGGCAGAATAAGTTGATATAGGGAGCTTCCATCGTGATATGGCCACAGAAAAATCTTGGAAAAAACAAAATAATTAGCTAAATTTCCATGTTTATTTGCATAAATGCTACATCTGCAATATTAAAAAAAATAAGACCTAATTTATCTCAAAAACAGGAGAAAGAGAAATTGCCATGTTCTAAAAATGAAGAGGAAACTCAAAGCCAAGTTAGTAAAGAGAGGGGGCTGGCCCCATAATTGACCTTAGATAATGGGGGTTAAGTATTTTAAACCCATGTGGGAATAGGGACATAATCTCAGGCCTTCTTAGAGTTAGAACTGTATTCACAGAATAAAGCCTAGTGTCTCAGAAGATTTGTCCACACATGAAACAAACAACAGAAATACTTTTTTCAGAAAACTCTACTGACAGTAATGGCAGGCTGAGTCATTTGAACCACTCCTTTCACCGAGAACAACTGAAAAGTCTGTATGAAACGTTTTCTTTAAAATATTTTTAAAAGCTTCAAAAACCCTACAAGATAATGAGAAATTACCTGGACAATATTTAAATAGAAGATGAGAAGTCAGAGAGAAGCCTAGTTCTCAAAGCTGCTTTTTCTTTGAGGAACATTGTCAATTTAGAAATGATACTGAAAAACTGAGATGTAAGGAAGCCTGTCCAAGTCAGGGAGTCTTAACTTTGCTCATCCAACTAATAAGATGGGGCCCTAAATGCCAACATACCCAAGAAAAAGTTACCCCAAATGAAAGCAGTTATAAGGGAGCTTTGCATGGAACCTCAAAACTTGAACTTCGATTAAGCTAACTGCAGATTGTACCAGTGGAAATAAAGTCTTCTCAGAAAGATGATACTATCATCGTGGGCCTCAAATTATTAATAAAAATAATTATTCAGTTGCAACTATCAGGCACTTATGGAAACAACACACTGTAAGAGAGGACCGTCATAAACAAGACATAACACAAACAATTGTAACAACTTCAGATATTGCAATATCAGGCACAGATATATATGAGGGTACATAAAACATGTATGAGGGTAGCAGGAAACTGGTAACCATAAAATGGTTAGAGAGCCAATTAAAGAAAAACTAGAATTTCTAGTTTGAAATGAAAATTATTATATGAAGAGAGGCTTTAGATCCTCAATACTGCACCGACAGGAAGTGGATTGACTAACTATTCAGCTACAAACACATGCTACCCTTCATGCAGGAAAAAGGGTGACCCTGAGCAGAAACAAGAATCCAGAGGGCAAAACCCTGAATGCAGAAGGCAGAGTTGAGAGCCACAGAGGATCAATCCCAGGCACTGAGACCTAAAGGAGTTTGACGATTGCATTTCAAAACCACTATGGGCTGGTGATGCCTTTTTATCTCCCATTTTCTTCCTTTTTGAATTGGAGTGTTTGTATACTCTGTGCCTGTCCCACTATTGACTTTTTGGGGTGTTGGAGATTGATACTTCATTCATTAGTTTTTCAGGCCCACGGATGAATCAGCATGTGACCCAAGATGAGGTACACTCAGGAGCCTCCTTTGCTTTAGGTGACAAGATTTTTATTTAGATGATGAGATTTTGGACTTCTGAGTTAATGATATTTAAATGAGATTTAGGACTTTCAACTGATGCTGTAATGGGAAAAGATTTTTGTGGACTATATTAGTCAGGGGTCCATGAGAGAAACAGAACCAGTAAGATATAAAATATCTAAGAATATGTATTATGTGTATGTATATATAATATGTAATATATTATACATATATGTACATATGTAGATAGATGATAAACAGATAGATAAGTAGATAGATTTAGTGCATGGAAATGGTAGTTGTAGGGATTGAATAGGCAAGTCCAAAATCCATAGAGCAGGCCATCAGGAAAGACAGACTGGAAAAGCTGATGGTGCCTTTCACGAGTGGAATTTCTTCCTCAATTCTGCTCTTAAAGCCTTTCAATGGATTGGATCAGGCCCACCTAGATTGTTGAGGGGCATCTCCTTTACATAAAGTCAACTTGTCATAGATATTAATAATCATATCTACAAAATACCCTCACAGCAACACTTCGATTAGTGTTTGAATGACTGGAAGCCTAGCCACACTGACACATAAAAGTGACTATCACAAGGACTTTAAAAATGGGTAAATGCATTTTGCAGTTTGGAGGGCTGTGAATTTGGGGACACCTAGGAATGAACTGAATCCTAAAGATGACTGCCACGATCCCCATCCTCTGGTTATTGAATCAAATACAAATGAGGGTCCTGCCATGAGGAAATTTTTGAAAATACAAATAAACTTCCAAGGCATTTGACCTTCAGAGAAGGACATTACCCAAGTGATCCTTTCCCAACCAGGTAAGCACTTGAAAATTAGAGTTTTCTGTGGCTGATGGCAGAATGGGGAAGTCAGAAAGATTCTAAGTATGAGAAAGTTTCAGCACCCGATTGCTGCCTTTAAAGATAGAGAGGGTCACATGCAAGGAGTAGAGAGAAACTTCTAGAAGCTGACAAAAGCCCCTAGCTGACAGAAAGGAAAAGGACACAGATCTCAGCCCCACAAATGAAAGGATCTGATTTCTGCCAACAACTTCAGAGAATTTGAAAGCAGATTCTTCCCAGGAGCCTCCAGACAAGGGCCCAGACTAGTCGATGCCTTAACTTCAGCAGAGAATCCAGTTAAACCTTCCTGGACTTCTTACCTACAGAACTGTGAGATCATAGAAGGATGTTACTTTAAGCTGCGAAGTCTGTGGTAATTTGTTGCACAGCAAGAGCAAACTAATACCCGAGGGAGGTACCAAGTCAGGCTCTCAGGTGTCTATGAGAGGCCAGTAGAGATGTGTCAGTTATGAAATTCCGTGATTTCTGCAGGTATATAGGGAGGATTTGTGGAAAAGCCACAAAAGAGCTCCGCCATGAATTTTTAAAAAAAAATAGTATTTGAGCATTTGTCACACCCAGGTGACAGGAGAAGTGGGATGGAAAAATGGCAAAAGCGTGAAAGGACAGAGTCCCCCCTTCCCTCTTACTGGGTTGGCAGAATTTACAGGTCAGGTGTGAGGAGAGGTAGAAGGTGACAACCGGATGAGAGACTGACATTCAGATCACATTCCAACTGGACATTTTAAGGTTGAAAATGACTGTTCTAGAACCTAAAAGTTGCCAGATAAGCCACCAGCTGTGCCGGGGACATTAACGAGAGGTAGGGAAGGGAAATCTGACTGAGTGAAGAGGAAGAGTAGTTTCATAAGAAAAGTAAAACTTTTCAATGAATTCACTGAGCCATGTCAATTTCACTAAAAAAAATAGTAACTGTTGGGATGGGAAAGGGGAGATTTCAAAACAGGTGGAACTAAAATACCAGTACCCCCAGATACCATATCAATCCCTTGTTTCTCCAGAACTTGATAAATAGTTTCTTTATTAAAATCGCCTCAATTACTCATTTAGAGTGGGCCATATGTATCTGGCCAGGATCCTGACACTCTCACAGAAGAAATCAGGTGTAGTAACAGTATTCTTTAAGACAGAAAGCACTATTACAAAGAATGATTCATAACAAATTTAACAGCTCATCAGAAGAAAATAAAAATGAAAAAGTTTTATGTTCAAAAAAACATTGCTGTAAAATATAGAAAGGCAAAATTTAAAGAAACAGAAGATAGTTAAAAATCCAAAATAATGGTGCAATACTTCAATATACTTCTCCCACTATCACAGATCTAATTGAAAATAATTAGTAAGAAAAATAGAAGATTAAAACACAATTGGCAAGCTTCATCTAACGAACATATATAGGACCCAGGGTCAAGTACGTGAAGAGTTTGTGTTAATTTAATATATCATTATGAAATATTTTGGACATCCTAAGATGTATAAAGAATATTTAAAATTACAGACATGTACCTGGCACACGTTGGGAGACAGTTCTCCATGAGTGTCTTCTTTTTCTACCTGCCTTGTGACAGCTTTTGTTCCAGACTAAATGAACAACATTAGAAGGCAGAGATGGTATCTCCCTCTAAAGTAGAAGGCAAATTTTGTTTGATATCCAACGTGGTAAAAAGAATGTCTTTATTATGGGACCCAGGTGGGGCAGGCACACTAGTGGCTCACTTACAAGCTTGGAGTCTCTTAAGCCTGGGGTTCCTCAGCAGTGACACAAGCCCACTGTGTGTGCAGTACCCACCTGAGCCCACCTCCACATCGCCCACATGGGACTTGGGGGACGAGGGGAGCTGACATGACCACTTAGATCTAGGGGCGGTAACAGCTGCCTGATTTTGCTAGGCCCTGACTGCCTCACTGTCCTTTCTTGTTTGCTCCCTCAAATTCTACCACTGTCTGAAAATCTGTTTTACTCTGAGCAAGATGAAGGGTTCGGAGTTGAGAAGTAACATGATTCAACATGTTTGAAATCAGCTCTCTGGCTCCTGTGCTGTGAGAGGGCAGACGGATGAAGGCAGAAGAAGGGGAACGGTTAAGACGATATTACTTTGATATGCAGACAAATGAGGACGGCTGTCATGGTCAAACAGTCAGAGAGGCAGGATTTGAAGATTTCTTATTTTCAGGAATTTTCCTTTGTGTATGTTATTTGTGGATCCTAGTGGGCTGCAGCTCATACGGGGGGCAGATCCTCTCTCTCACACCTTTTGACGGCCATGACATGACCATGTGGCTAAGACTCGACCAACTGAATGCTTCGACCCAGCCCCTGACTCTGAAACCTGGGACAAAGGTGGGGTGACAGCCGAGGACATATTCCAATGTGTTTAGCAGACAAGCCACAGCAGTGATGGTGCCCAGGGTCCTGCCATCTGGCTCCAGGGGCAGCCTGTACTGTTGTAGTGATTCAACTATCTGGCCTAGGATCGCCTGTCATTTCTGTCCATTTCAATTCTGGGAGACAGTCTTTCCTGGATAAAAGAGGTGGCTTTGGTGTCGGACCAACCGCAGTGCACATTTCTCCTCCTCCAGTTTTTAGATTTGGACTTGGGCAAATGGCTGCCTCTCAAGGTCTCAGATCCTTTATTTGAAAAAAAAAAAAGGATAAAAAAAGGGCATTAAGATTTTTTGTGAAGATGAAACAAAATGAAATCATTAGCACACAATAACTGGAACTTGAGAGATACAGACTTACAAATCGAAGGCAGATACTTGTTACTGCTATTTAAAAGCATCAACTGTGACATTCCAAAAAAAGCACCTTCCTGGAGTGTTTGTAAATGCAAATGAAAATAAGTATAAAGACAGTCTTTCCATAACTTTTTTCTTCACTATTTATTTTTTAATTTTAGAACTAAAAGGTTTTTTTAAGAGTCATGTAGTCTCTTTCTCCTGCCTTGGATACAGTGAAAATTCCAACCATCAGAGGATGCTGGAGCATTCTAGGGTCCTAATGATGTGAGACTTATTGGCTATTTCCTTCTATGGCCAATTGTCTTAAAGTTTCATGAGCTCAGAGGGCAACCACCTCATTTTGTTTAAATTGTTTTACAATGTATGAACCAGATTCTTCTCAAATAAAGCAGATCCTTAACCTCTGAAAAGTTGAATTTGTCATTGAGAAATATTTCAAACTAGACCATCTGAACTATTGCCATTTTAGTCCAGTGCTTTCAAATCTATTTTAATCAAATCTTTCAAAATGAAGTCTCAAAGAATTTGGCTTAATGACTAATGCCTTATGTACCACAAAACTGAAAATAAATTCATGTTTTTTGCATGAATATTCCATTGGTAATAAACTGTAGTCTAGAATGTCTAAATTTGGATCTCCAAGATTACTGCTCAAGCAAGTTTTCTGCAATCCCTGTGTCCCGAGGCTTAAAGTAGAAGAGCTTATATGTTCAATTGGAAAACCCCTGTGGACTGCGAGCATCATGTCAAAGAATTTTGGAAGATTTAACCAAGGAACTCAAATTCAACCTCAAAATAATCTTAAATTACATTTAACAATATGCATTGTGCATTTATGTACTCTATAATGCAAGTTAAAAAGTTAATTGACTTTCATTCACACCTGAGGTAAAATTATATGACTAACCATAAAAACACAAACATAATGAGGAAATATGTAATCTTTATTTTTTATGCAAATAGATTTGTTAATGGAATTGTAGTTTGTTTGTCTGAGGGGACATGGCATTTGCAAAAAACAGGCCAAATATTAAAAAATTTAATAGATCATGGAGATATTTGTCAATTACAAATGTACCTATCTCATCATAAGATATGTGTGAAGTGATTGATTGGGGATGAGGTGTGAAGGAGAAAGTGTTGGCTATACTTGCATCTGAGTGTCTATCTGGCCTCTTTCTAAGTATACCACATCCCTCTCCAAGCATTTATGAAACCCACTGGGACACAAAGAAATATAATTCTAGCTAGCTTATTTACTTTTTGACAGCCTTAAGAACTTTATTTGAAATTTCCATCATGGAACACCCATTATTTGATTAGGAATGCATTAGCTGAGCAAACATTTCTGTAAAAATAAATATAAATCTGATTATATTGGTGGGTTTAAAAAAGCACTCAAATTCTTAGACTAAAACCTAATGTTTGGTTTGCTTTTTGTTTCTTTTTCTAGTATCAGTCTCCTAAGAACACTTGACTTGTATCTAGGATTTATATTGAGGAAGGAATTTCAATCCAATTCAGAAACCTCATAAATACCTCAGTGGAACAAGATATTTAATATTCTCCACAAAAATTTTATTTTCCGTTTATATAGAAAAATAAACTTGTTAACCCACTTCCTGAAGGATATACACTTGACAATTTTTGTGAAGTGATGATGGATTTATACTAACCCAGAAGCATCAGATCATTTATATTTTTATCCATTAAAATATTTATTATTTTGGGCACAATGTTTCAGGTAGTATATTAATTGCTGGAGGAACAAGGAATAAGACACAGGTCTTGCCCTCAAGAATGTCAGTCTAAAGGAATAAAAAGAAATACTGAAACAAAAGAAAAAGAAACAAACAAGAACAACAAAAACCTTTAAGATTCAGCATAATATGTACGAAATGTTATAGGAACAAAGAGAAAAAATAAGATTATAATTGTTTGAGTCCAGTGACAGAAAATTTTATTTAATCTGAGTTTTAAATGATGAATACACAGTTACCAGATTGTTAGCCAGAAAGAAGGGATGATAGAACACCATGTATTTCAGGAAATTCAGCAGTTCATTATTTCAGATTAAGAAGAGAAATAGAGACACGGGATAAACTCTTAAAATCATGTTAAAAACTGGAACATAATATTTTTGGCAATTTTGACTACACTGAAGAATGTTAAAACCATTAGAATGGGGGTAGACTACAGAGAGATCAACTCAAGGCCGAGTAAAGGATGAGGGGCTTTATTCGGGTAGGAACGAAATCATGAGGACTTGAACCAAAGCAATGGCTTTGAATTAGAGAAACTGCAAAAGATTAGAAAGTCCTTTAGATGATGCCTGAGGTTTAGATGGTGGTCAAAAAGATATAGGCAATGTAATCAAAAAGAAGAAATCCAGGATGCTAAGTGTTCTGGCTGGAGAATGGAATAGAGGTATGACACAGGTCAGAGGTGACAAACACTGGTAGTCAGTTTTGAATGGAAGAATCTTCTTTGAAATATGTCTTCATTGAAGACCTGCCCTCCCTAGACAATTAAGTGATGTGAAAGAAGAAAAATAAAATAACATGGGGGCATATTTTTTGCAATAAAAAAAGATCAGAAGAAAAATATTTTTACCCAATATAAAGGCAATGTTATCAGAAAGTTGATCAGGAAAAGTTAGTGACTAGAATTTTCAGTTTTCACAACAGTTATCTTTTTCTAACATCCACTAAAATATATTCAAATATAATGTCATGTCAAAGTAAAATGTTTATATACCCTTGTAGGTATATAAAAATCAAAAAGTAGCAAAAACTCAGTAAGGAAAATGCAACAAAAGTTTATATGCCTATGTATAGCCAAAGCTTCTACTATCCCCTGGGTAAGCAAAGAAGTAAACATCTTCTTGGGAAAAGCCTTGGGAATCAGTCTGGACAGATTGCTCCAAGTAGACCAAAAACGAACAAACAAACAAAAAAACCCACCTCTAAGTTAGTTTTACTTTCTTTACTTAAATCGTAAACACAGAAAACCCAGAGGTTGTGTTGGTAAGACGAACATATGGCTATGGGATCTACCTTCTAGGTTAGGCAGACTGAGAATCCTGCCCATGATTTGTGCCCTTAGTTCCTCTCCATTTATAACTATTCCAAGACAACACTCACCATGAAAACAGCAGCAAATAGAGGGCAAGAGAGTTGTACAGATCCTGAAATTATCAGTTTCACTAGGAAAAGTTATAGACAAATGCAAAAACAGAAAGACCACCAAACAGAGTGTGTGTTAGAGACTTGGCCAATCTGTCGAATGCCTGCCGTGCTTCCAATCCCCATTCCAGGGGGGTTCCTGTCCACAATTCCCTGCTGAAAAAAAAAGTAGCCTCAGAAGACTCTGTGAGCTCTGGATGGCATTTCTCCACCCCTGCCTTTCCTGTACAATGAGTTGATGAGTGCTCATTGATACACAAGCAGCAATGTTATCTGCTGGGTAGAATCCTGGACAGTGTGGATTTGTGCCAAAGTGCTGATAAGGATCACCTGGATCCATCATGTTTTCATTTCCAGAAATCAGAACTGTGAACCTTAGAGACTATCTGTCCATATTCAACTGATAGAAGAAGTGAAAGATGAAAGGAATTGAAGACTGAGGACATGTTTCATCATTATAAATGGCGAATCATTGAGAATACATATCAATGAAATATGCTTGCGGGGTTAAACAAGATAGCCTGATTTTTATTGCTACATTGGATCTTTCCAGTTTCTGAACTATATTCTAGAAACTTTGAAGTACTGTTGAAGAGTTGTTCCTGATATTGGAGAAGATGCCTGTTTCCCCCAGTACTATATCTACCTCTAAAATCAACCCTTATTTCTGGACGTAGCCCGAGTGTGTCTGTTTTTGTCAAAGCAATAACAACAAGAAAGAAACTACACAAAATTGAAATTAATTGTGCTATTAAGACATTGCCAGTAGTTCTAGGAGTTACATACATTGACCTGATAGTGAAGTTTAGAGCCAGACGAAGAGGCTAGCAGCTGGCTAGTGAGGGTATTGGATAAACCACACTCCAGATGCCCTTCCTGCTGACAAACATCAGGCACTATATAAAGCATTGTTTTGCCATTCAAGGTATATTGATTAGGAAAAAAAAATGGTGGGGGGATGGGTTTCTGTAAAAAGATACTGGAGCATAAAGAAAAAATTACAATATATTAGAGATTCAAGGAAAGAGCACATTTTCAAGAATGAAAAAACAAAAACAAGAATCAGAAAAATAATTCTAAGATATCTGTCTGATATCTTCAAAAAGATGAAAAAGGCTTTTGATTCTAAAAAATAGAAATAGAGACCCAGATAGAAAAGATTGGCTGAGACGATTTCAGAGAATTAAAGTGAGGAAAGTAGAGTAATGAATGATTTTGAGGAAAAACAAAATGGAAGAATAAATCTACAAAAGAGGGAGAAGATATAGAATACAGTGTATTGAATTAGGGATATAATGGACAAATCAGTGAAAAATCACAAAATGCAGAGAAATGAGATGAAAAGGAGTTATAAAATGATGACAAATATGCAGGACTACAAAATTATAATATTAAAGATAATAATAAAGTCTAAATGTCCGTAGTGACCCAATTTATGTGAAAATAAATAGTGATAGAAATGGGATATGTCATTTTTTTTCATTTTCCTTTTTCCTGACATTGATTTAATAAGTAGCTCACAAGAGGAAAGTACAAATTTAAAATCGAGAACGAGGTATATGAATTGAACCTTATATATGTTTATGGTATATCTCTATATTTTACCTGTGATGTATACCTTTAAGATGATTACAGGGAAAAGAACAAGGGATAGTTATATATATATCAGAATTATGGAAATAGGGCTGACTGGTTAGCTCGGTTGGTTAGAGCACGGCATTGATAACAAACACGAAGTCCAGGGTTCAATTCCTGTACCAGCCAGCCACCAAAAAAAAAAAAAAAAAAAAAAAAAAAAAAAAAAAAAAAAAAAAAAAAAAAAAAAAAAGAAGATGAAAAAATTCTGGAAATAAAGTAAGAAAGCACATGAAAAAAATGTGCTTTCAAGAAAAAAATGTAAATATTCCAAGTGCAATACAAGTGGCAAAGCATATTAATGGTCCATACTCCTGTGCCTTTAAGACGCATAGACTGTCACATGTGCCATTAAAACAAAAATCCATCTATAAGTTGGTTTTCCCCCCAAAAGAAGCATTAAAAAGCCAAGTTGACAGTTGAATAGTATTATCGCAAAAGATTTCATAATACAATTACCAGTTTTTGAAAAATTAATTAGGTTAAAAATAAATATGCACAAAAAGGAATTCAATAACAAAACTTAACACTTGGACTAAGTAGGTACAGTTATTGAATTTTTCTGCATATAAAGAAGATATTGTCTTTTTAAAGATTAATTTAATTTTTTACCAAAAATGACTATATCATACCACAAAGACAATCTTAAAATTCCTTAAAGAGTAGGACTTTTAGGGGCCAGCCCAGTGGCGCACTGGAAAGTGCGCTGCTTGGGAAGCGTGGCGGCGCTCCCGCCCGAGGGTTCGGATCCCACATACAGACCAGTTCCCGCTCGCTGGCTGAGCGAGGCGCAGGAGCAACGCCGAGGGTTGCAATTCCGTTGCCGGTCTCCGGTCCGTTGCCGGACACGGAAAAAAGACAAAAAAAAAAAAAAGAGTAGGACTTTTAAAGACAAAATTAATTTGTTGATCATATGCAATAAGATTAAAATGATCTTGTAAGACAAGGTATAGTATCCGTTCCACGTAAAAATAAACCAGCCCTTTAGGAATTTCAAAATCTCAAATTATTTCAATCAATGATAAAACCATAAATAAAATTACATATGATCCCTAATAGAAAACTTATGTGATTTAGCCAAAGCCAGACACAGTAGAACATTTGTAGATAGATGTAAATGATCTCCTTATTAAATAAGGTAGAATATTATAACATTGGCTCTACCTTCAAATCATATTCAAAATCCAACAAGTTCTTTTTTTTTTAAGAGATGACCAGTAAGGGGATCTCAACCCTTGACTTGGTATTGTCAGCACCACGCTCAGCCAGTGACCCAACCGGCCATCCCTATATAGGATCCAAACCTGTGGCCTTGGTGTTATCAGCACCACACTCTCCCAAGTGAGCCACGGGCCGGCCCAAAATCCAACAAGTTCTCACCACACAGCACACAACCTCTATACCACTTTTGTCCCAAACACCATGACTCACAAGGGGATTATTAAAATTAGTTTCCTAATTGATGTCACCACTTCCATTTTTTGACACACTACAGCTATCCACAGCACAATAGCCAGGATGATCCTGTTAAATTGTAAGTCGAATCATATCACTTCTGCCTGAAACTCTTCAATGGCTTTCCAACTTATTCAAATAAAAGTTGAAGTCTCTATAATGGCTTGAAAGGTCCTACATTGTCTGTCCTTAACATGCCCCTGCTTTCTCTGCATTGCTCCCCAGTTTTCTCTTTGACCACTGAGATTTCTTCCCACTTCATTCACCTTGCTCCAAGGACAGGGTGTCCTTGTTCTACCTTGCATATGTCAGGATCACTCCAGCCTCAGGACTGTCTAGAATGCCATTTACCCCAAAGTTCATAAACCTAAGTCCTTTGCTTCTATTGATTCTTGGGTCAAATGCCACATTTTCAGTTAACCTTCACTCACTACTCAACTTATTTAAAATTGCACTACTCTTTACTGCCACCAGACTCTGCACTAATTTTCTCCATAGCACATGTCACGTTATAACGTGTTATACTACACATTAATTGATTTGTTTTATTTTGTGTGTCTCTACACTAAAATGTAAACTATGTGAAGGAAGAGATATATGTCAGTTTTGTTTTGTTTTGTTTTGTTTTAAACTGATATATCTAGAGAATAAAACAGTACTGGCACAGACTAGGCACTCAGTAAATATCTGTTTAATGGATAAAATTAAGAATCTATTCTGTGGAATGGATTTCACAGCCAATTACATAAATCAAAAGACAGTAGTAGTAGTGACCTGGAAGACAGATCAACAGAAAATATCCAAACAGAATCAAAAAGAGAAAAAAACCATGAAAATTTACAAAAAAGATTTAGATGCATGTAAGAAATAACAGATAACATATATGACATTCAATTTAGGCAGAGTATGATAAGTGGAGAAAAGCAAATGGAATGAAAGCGATATTTGAGCAGAAACTGACCAAAAATATTCCAAAAGTAATGAAAGATATCAATCCACAAAGACAAGATGCTCTGTGAAGCTGAAATACATAAATATAAAGAAAATCACAACTCAGCTCCTCGGCAGAAGATTGGTAAAAACAAGATAAAGAAAAAGTTTTAACAGCTGTCAGAGGCATAAAGTTTTACTAGAGATGAAGAATACTTTATAATGATAGAGTAGTAAACTCACCAGGAAGTTATAAAAGTTGTAAGTTTGTGTGCAATAAAATCATAACTTCAAAATACATAAAGCAAAAAATTTACAGAAAGAAAAGGTGAAAGAAAGTAATGTACAGTGGGGGCAGTTTTATGTCCCTTTTTTATAGCAGTATAATGACACAAAATTTTAGTACAGATATAGAAGTTGTAAACAACACTGTACTAGTTACCTATTGCTGCATAACAAACTGCTACAGATTTAGTGCTTTCAAACAGCACAATCTATTATCTCACAGTTCCTGTGGGTAAAAAGTCTGCCACTGTTTGTCCAGTCCTCTCTGCCTCAGCATCTCATGTGAAGGCTGCAATCAAGGTGTCCAGTGGAGCTGCAGTCTCATGTCAAGACTTGAATGGGGAAGGATCCACTTCCAATATCATACATTTCTTGGCATAATTCTCTTCCTTGCAGGCTGTTGAACCAAGAGCCCTAGTTTCTTGCTGCCTGTTGGCTAGAGGTCACCATAATTTTATAGCTGGCTGTTAGCTTCAGTTTCTTGTCACATTATCCTCTCCAACAGGATTGCTTCCTTCATTAAAATCAGCATAAGCAATTCTCCTAGCGTGACCAATCGTGCAATCTTCTACAACGTAATCATATTCCATCGGTAAGAAGCACATCTCAAGACACATCAACATGAAAGGGGAGAGAATTACATAAGGGTTTGATTATCAGGGACAAGGATAATTGAAGGCCATCTTTGAGTATGTCCTCCACAAAACAATTAACCATCTGATCTAATTGACGTCAGAACACTTCACCCAATGGCCAACATGGAATATTGACGAAAATCGACTAGATGCTGTATCATAAAGCAAACCTCAACAAATTTCAATGGTTTTAAGGCATTCAAAATATATTCATCTACCACAGTGAAATTAAATTAGAAATCAATAAGAAAGAGAGAACTAGAAAATCACCCCAACTGCTTGGAAATTAAACAAATCACTTCTAAGTAATGCATGGATTTAAAGAAAAAAAAAAAAAGAATATGAAGATACGATGTGGGGGAGGGGGTGGAGAGGAATGGGAAAAGGAGCATGAAAATCAAGTACAATGTATTTTGAGAAGTAAAATTTAAAAAATTAAATTAAAAAAAATAAATAAATAAACTTAAAATAAATAAAGAAAGAAAGAATAGACACTAGAAAACATTTTGACTCATTGGTAGGGAAAATATAAAATTAAACCTTGGGGGATGCAGCTAACAATGCTTAGAAAGAAATCTAAATTTATATTTTAAAGAAGAACAGTTAGAAATCAATGATCCAATCTCCCCTCTCAAGCATGTAGATAGAAAAAGAACACATATCAAATCCAAAGGTAGCAGAAATAAGACAATAAAATAATGAAATTTAAAAGGAAAGTTCAATAAAATCCAAAAAGGTTATCAGCCTCTTTAGTTATGAGAAGAATACAGCACACATACACACATACAATACAGTACCCTACACAGAATGGGTAAGATTAAAATAGATAATAATACACTGTTGATAGGAGTAAAAATTTTTATAATCACTTTGGGTCATTATTGACGGCATTTACTGAAGTTGAGCATATGCATACTCTTTGAGTCAGCAATTCCACTCCTAAATATATATTCAGCAGAGATGTGCACACATGCGTTCTACAAGAAATGTAGGCACCTTCCAGCAGCACTCTTGAAGTAGCCAAAAACTGAAATAGCCTAAATGTCCTTCAACAGTTGATGAATTAATAAATTGTGTATTTTTTACATCTATTAGTTGAGTTTTATTGTTTAAAATTTTTCATTATTACAAACAATGATGAAGTGAACTTTTTGTATTTTAATTTATCAATATGCAATATAGTTGATTTTCATTTCCCTTTACCAATTCCTCTTTCCCACCCCTCCCCACCCCCATCAACATCTCATTGGTTCACTTGTCTTAACAAGTTCAGGGAATTGTGATTGTTGCATCCTCTTTCCCACCCCCTTCCCCCCATTTGTTTGCATATTTATTTATTTATTTATTTATTTATTTTTAGCTCCCACAAATAAGTGAGAACATGTACTATTTCTCTTTCTGTGTCTGACTCATTTCACTTAATAGGAATTTTTCTAAGCCCATCCATGTTGCTGCGAATGGTAATATTTCATTCTTTTGTTTAGCAAAGTAGTATTCCATTGTGTAGATATATCACATTTTATTTATCCACTCATCTGATGATGGACATTTGGGCTGGTTCCAACTCTTGGCTATGGTAAATAGGGCTGCAATAAACATGGGAGTACAGGTATCCCTTCAACATGATGTCTTCCATTCCTCTGGGTATATTCCCAGCAGTGGAAAAAATAAAAATAAATTATGAATATTAACACATCTTATACAACATTGAGAGTGAATAAACTAATGCTATATATATCTATATATATATGAAATCTAGAATAAATATAAAGTAACACGGATGAATCTCATAAACATAATTTGGGAAAAAGGAACCAAACACAAAAAGAATACATACTCTTTGTATAATTTCTAAAGTAATACAATTTGATAATATATAATAACCATAATAAATATTATAAATAAGCATTATACACATTTAAAAAATATTTATACAAAAGTTTAAAATAAGTGATGCATGCTGGTGCCTTTACCTTTAGGGAGGGGTGATAGTGACAGGAAGTGTCATTTGGGGAGGTGTCTGTGGAACAGTGGTTCTTGCTCTGGGTGGTATTTACAAAGTGAACTTACTTTAAAAACTTCATTAATCTGTATACATGTAACATCGAAATTCTCTATATTTACATAATACCTCAATTATTTAAGCTTTTAAAATACACAAATTAAAAAAAAATTTAATGGCATACATGTACTAATAGAAACAGCCAACTACAAAATACATGCAACTCAAAAACACAATATATTTTATTTTCTTATTTATTTTCTTAATTATTAACTAATTTATCATAAATATGTCAATAAAACAATGAAAAATAGAAAAAGGATATGAACAATTCATTCACAGAAAGAAAATACAAGTGTTTGTTAGGCATTTTAATAGAAGCTCTACCTCATTCATTATAAGAGAAAAGCAATATGTGTTAATACACTGGTGGGGATGTTTTGGTGAAACAGAAACTCATACATTGCTGATGGGAGTGTATATTGGTGCAACTGCTTTGAACAGCAATTTGCTAATATCCATCAAAATAGCAAATGCATATAGCAATTGACCCTGCAATTATACTTCTAGGAATGTATTCTAAAGATGTACATACGTACATATGAGCTGATTTTGTACACTCTTACTCATTGCAACAGTGTTTCTAATGGCAAACTCTTTGAATATAATCTAAACGAACATCAGAAAGGTGATGGTTAAATGATGGCGCACAGTTGTTTGGTAAAACACCAGTCCAGATGTTTCTATGCAGGTATACTTTAGATGTGATTAATACTTAAGTCGGGAGACTTTCAGAACAGCATATTATCCTTCATAATGTGGGTAGGCTTCATTCAACCAACTGAGGGGCTTAAGAGAAAAAATTGAGGAAAGAGGAAGGAATTTTGCCTCCAGTCTACCTTTGAACTCAAGACATCAACTTCTTGCGTGTTGATAAATATAATGTTTCTCTGGAGAAACTTGACTATTAAAAATGAGTCATGGATACATTTATTCAATAAAATACTCTCGGGCCATCATAACGACATGAACTAGGTCAGAATAGGCAAATGAGAAGAATTGTTATATGTAACACATATATATAATTTTGCAGTACAAACTTTTAATATTGAGTGTAATATGACTGTCATAGGAAATTAGTAATTAGTTCTGTAGCAATTTCGAGTTACTAAGAACAGGGTTGTCACAAAAGCAGGAGATGAGACTTTAAATATCTAATTAATTGAGTGTACAAATTAGATACTGAGAGGTGTGAGGAGTGGAATTCCAGGTAAAGAAAACAACTAGAGAAGTACAAATATGCGAATAGGAAATCGTATCCCGGGGCCACTGTAACCTACCCGTGTGTGCTCTAAAGAAAGTTTCTCCAAAAGGAACAGCGGAGGCTATCAGTGAATTTGTCTGCCAAGACCGGATGACCAGGGACTTGAATCAAGAAGTATTTTCTGGGCATTTGGAAATGGGAAGTCACTGACAATTTATTAACTGCAGCTGACTTAATGGGACTGCCAGGCTTTTCAACTGGGTGCAGGTGATAACTCATGAGTTAGTGTAACTGATGGGACCCTGTTGCATTCTGTCCCCACAAATGCCTTGTTCAAACTTTCACCAGATTCTAAATAAAGATCCATAATCCATTACCTGCCATGCGGAAACCTAAAAAGTTTTAACTGTATTTTTTTGATGACAAAATCTCATCTGACCTGAACTCACTGGTGCAAACCCTGAATGAACTGATCTGAGGCTACTTATTTGTCTGTATTTATCTTATTAGAAAGTAAGCAGTAAGTAATACTACTTATTAGTAAGATTCAAATTTTTGCATAAGAAATACCAAGGGATTTCAAAACCTTCATAGAAAAACAGAATTAAAAGATAATGCAAGTCTTTTCATGAATTTTTTAGGTACCATCATGTTAATGTACCTGCTTATAGAGCACAACCCAACACCTCTGGGGTGCTGAGAATGAAGTCTGTTCTGCTCTAATGCATGTTTCTTTAATATAAACTACCTTATACTTGATCAAAAATAGAGGAATTATGTCAATGTAATGTGGGAGCCCTTTCAGTTCAGTCATTTCCCAGCATGTTAGTATTTTGAAGCAGTCAAGGCAACTTTTCTTACAATTAATGATAAGGCCCTAGAAATATATAATCTTAAGAAAATAAGCTGAAAAGCCAGAAAAATAACAATGCAAGTAGTTGCTGGATTGGTGGATTCTAGAACCACTAGGTTTGTACCATCACTATGCTTAGTTATCTGGAACAGCTGCAAGTGTTAAATAAAAATCTTGCAAAGATAGCCCCACCTCCCATATTAGAATACCCAATAAATGAAGAAAGCTATACCTTAGGTCAAAGTTTTTTTTTAAATGAAAATGGTCACTATTAAAATTAAACACCCTTCATAACTTCTATCACTACACAGTATGAGCCCCATGTTTTCATATTATAAAGTATTGACTAAACAGGGTGAAAAATGTGAAAAATGCCAGTAGAGATTAAGTGTGCTACATTTTTATTAAAACTGTTATTTTGTTGTTTTTGTTGTTAATATTCTGATTACAAATTTCCATTAGATTGGGGTGGTCTGCCACAAACCTATTTTTCCCATAGGCCCTATTAAGTTGAATGCAACCATATTGCAGAACATAAGGTTTTTCAGTAACACACATATGGAATCATAGCAGGAACACATACATATAGCATATATACCATATTCTCTTTCTAATATCTGAAAAAAATATGAATGCTGAAATTGCCTTGCTCCTAGGATATCTTATAACAATTGTGCATATGAATAAGTCATATATACAAAATTTCCAGATGTCACAACGCAGGGTACAGCAGTGAATTCGTCTGATGATGAAATTAAGCTCTGACAACTCCTCTCCAGGCTTGAGCAATGACCTAATCTCACAAGATGAAGTTCAGCAAAGGCACATTCTTTCTTCTCCTTTTGGTAAGCAAACTGATGAGTAGGTAGTCATCTGATGAGTAGGTATTTAGTGATAGCATTTTTTTATATATTTTAATGAATTTATTGTAAGGAAATCATAAGGGTGTGCATAAAAACATAACTACCAGGACGAATCACCAGAACACTGTTTACAGTAATGACAAACTAGAAACTACTTATGGGAAGCATTTGGGCATTTGGTACATAAATTATGGTACAATCATAAAATGGAATGCATAGCAGTTGTTAAAAATGTTATGGAACAGTAAATGTTAAAATTTAAAAAAAATTAATAATGTTATAGAACAATTTATTGACATGAAAAGGTGTTTAAGGCATATTTACACCTACGCATCATTTAACAACAGGGATACGTTCTGAGAAATGCCTCGATGTGATTTCTTCACTGTGCGAACATCTTAGTGTGCTTACACTAGATGATATAGTCTGCTACACACCTAGGCTATGTGGTATAGCCACCTTCAAAAATGTAGTTCATTGGGCTGGCCCGGTGGCGCACTGCTACAGTGCGCCACTTGAGAGCGCGGCGGCGCTCCTGCCGAGGGTTCGGATCCCACATACAGACTGGTTCCCGCTCACTGGCTGAGCGAGGTGCGGGCGCGACACCGAGGGTTGCGATCCCGTTGCCGGTCCCAGTCCAGTACGGGCGCGACTCTGAGGGTTGTGATCCGTTGTTGGACACAAAAAAAGACAAAAAAAAAAAAAAGGGAAAAAAAAATGTAGTTCATTGTTGACTGAAACGTCATTATATGGTGCACGACTGCATATGAGTATGTGACCAAAGTAGATGGTAAAATAGCATGCAATGATGATTCAATTTTTATAAAAAATACATATGTATATGTGGCAAAGAAAGATCTGCAAGTATATACACTGAAGTATTAACAGCGCTTATCCTTGGGGAGTATCTGGATGTTTATTTTGTTCTTTGTTGACCTGTATTTCCTACCTTTTCTATAAACCACATAATTTGCTTTCGTAATAAGAAACAATGAATCTATTATAATCCTTCATGTTTATTAAAAGAAATTCATTTTAACAAGTCTTAGGTTTTTAACAAGCAGAAATGATTTTCAAGTTGCCATAGAGCCAACGATTTTGTCCTCTGTGGAAGCTGGCGAGGACCTTCATAAGGACAGTCCAGGTGGGATTCAGGGAAGCCTGGTGCGTTCTGCGGCATCAGAGTCTGCATCTCAGCTCTTGTGTCCCAAGGCCAGGCCTGCTCCTCTGCAGTCCAGTCCATCCTATTCTTGGTGAGACACCAGCTTCATCCTCTCCAGAGCCATGACCACTGAGTCAAAAGGACTTTATGTTTTCAGTGAGCACAATTATAATCTACAAGCTAAAAGATTATTGATGACTTCTTAAGTCCCAGTAAACTGATTCCATGTTTCAAAGAGGGTCTTTTCATTCAGTGTGTGAAATTATTACACATGTAAAGTTTTTTTTTTTTTTTGGTTGTTTTGGGTTTTTTTTGTGTATCAGTCACCCTCAAAGATTTACCATATAAAAATACCTGTGTAGATAATAATTCTTTAAAATTTTGATATCTCTAAAGATATAAAACTTTAGAAATTATATACAGTCGTGTGTTGCTTAATGACGGAGATATGTTCTGAGAGGTGTGCCTGTAGGTGATTTCATCACTGTGTGATCATAGAGTGTGCTTACACAAACCTAGCTGGTATAGCCTACTACACACCTCCAGCTCCATCATAATCTTATGGGACTGCTGTCATACATGTGGTCTGTCGCTGACTGAAACCTCTGTACAGGGCATGACTGCACCTGCTTAAAGTCTATTTAAACATATATTCTGGGGGAGCATTTTCAACTTGTGATATCATCATAGTATATACAAATGTCATAGGAGTGTTTGGGTACAAACATACTGGCAGTTTAATAATTTTAATAATGTAACAATTTTGTAATGTTATATTTTTGAGGTTAAAAGTAATTAAGATCACAGATTAATGTAAATAAACATGTGAAATAAACACAAGTGGCGTGTGAAATACCTCTTCCACCTCTTCCCCTTCTGCTCACACTGTCAGTGGGTCTCACTATTCTTAAGTTTAGACCGGTGCCCAACAAATGGTAGTAAGCATCAGAATCACCTCGAGAGCTTGTCATAATGCACACTCCTGAGCCCCACTCCCAAGGCATTCTGATTCAGTAGGTGTGAATTAGAACACGAGAATTTGCTTTTCTAAAAACCTCCCAAATAATGCTGATAGTTGGTCAGCAGACCACACTTTGGGTAGCAAAAGTCTAGATCTAGACCATTACGTTGCAGTTCTTCTTTTTTTTTTTTTTTTTTACTTCCAAGAACCTTTTATCTATTAATGTAATAATTGATAATTAGCATAAATATATTCATGGGTTATTTATCCCAGGTAATATGCATACATCTCACAAGGATCTTTTTAAGATGCTTTAAAAAAAATTTTTTTTTGACCGGTAAGGGGATCACAATGCCTGGCACTGTGTGGTCTGCACCACGCTCAGCAAGTGAGCGCACCGGCCATCCCTATATAGGATCCGAACCCGTGGCCTTGGCGCTACTGGTGCCACACTCTCCCAAGTGAGCCATGGGGCCGGCCCTTAAAATAAAAAAAAATAATAATAATGGTGGAAATTTCCTGTATCACAGACGATGTATATTTGGGCCCAAAGGACTTTCAGTGTCTCTCACAGCATTCATTAGTAGATGTAGGTGGACCAGTGTGTGAACAACAGCACTTTTTGGCATTTTAAAAGACTGACAAGATGAAATCCTAAGTATAGATAAACCAAAGCCTTTGTATTTTTTTCCTAACCAACTGCAGATAAGCTTGCTGTTTTCCACAACTTCATGCATCAGGATGTGTAACAGATGTCAGCTGAAGTGACAGGGCTTAAGATGATGTTCATGAATTAAAGGGCAGATGTCAGTTTCAAGTGACATGTTTTCTGTAATCTACTGTCTCTCTTTGTTTATCCTTCAGATACAATCTATAAAGCAACTGTTCATCTATTTAGTCTTGGGTAGGGCATAGAAACTCAAGCCAGATCTCAAATTTAGTTTGTCATTTGCCTTCTTGAAAGGAGATGTGATTTATGTTTATAATAAAGTATTGGAAATGTCATTTAATAGAAAAACAAATGGCAGTAGGATTCCCAGGAGAAAAAAAAAAAAAGAAAAAGAAAAGAAAAAAAGGAATTCGAAACTTTGAATTAGACATTTTTATTTCATCACACATTAAGTTACATATTTGTATTCTAATTATAAAAATTATCACTCTTGATATATCTTTCCCATTATTTTTTTCAAAGAGAATTCATCAGCTGGGTTAATGATGACACAAAATTTTAATATATGCATTAAACATTTAAGTTTTAATATGTTAACATGTCACAAGATGTGAATAATAACAATGTTTTATATATGAAGTGAAAACATATTTTATGTTAGAAATAGTTATAATGCCTAGAAAGTGACTTATATCCATAACAATTTCATTTAAATATTGCTTTTGCTCCCCATCCATCTTAGGTGCAATTTTATAGTCCTTTTAAAAAATTCATTTCAGTGTGACCTCTTCAGAACTGCAACTTAGTGCCTCCAGCCTGCATATCCAATTGAACTTGTAGTTGCTCCTGTTCAATTACCTTTTAATTCACAGAGGGCAGCTAGCACCCAGGTTTCAACTGCATTTCCCATTCTGAAACTCTCCAAGAATTACAACTTTGGTTCAGTTCTACTGCAATAAGAAAGGAGAGTGAAAAGAAATCTATCAACCTATTCAGATGTTAGATCCCATGGTAGCTTTACATATCCTGAGTCTGGGCTCTTACCTGGCGCTAGAATGGACTTCAGAAACTTTATTCTGAAAAACATGGAAATACATTCTCAAAGGAAACCTTGAAAGATTTCTGTTGTTCTCGCAGATGCCTGACTGGGGAAAGAACTATAGCATCATAGCTTAGAACCACAGGCACATTCCATTTCCTCAAAGATCTGACTTTCATAGCTGCTCTAAGACTCAGTTATTATATCTGTAAAAATGGGTGATTTATGTCATCTTCTATGCGTATGCAATGATGATATAAGGAAATATGTGAGTACGATGTTTAAGAAGATCCCAAATTTTTAAAAAGTCAGGCATTATTACTACAAGACCTCTAGTATGAGACAGAGTTGAGGGTTGCCACACATGCTTTCTATAGTTTAGATTTTCACCTCTAGGGTTTTGATGATAACTCTCAGACCTTTGGCAGAAAACTTATCCTTTTACGTACTATAAGCCTATCTCAGTAGAGCTGGGTCAACACCTAACTGCTTCAGAGCGTAGTGGGTACTGCTTAGTTGTATACATGTATCAAAACATCACATTACTTACACCTTATCAATGTACACAATTATAATTTACCAATTAAAAGAAATATTAATAACATTTTTTAAATTATAAAAAGCATCTAACTTTTGTCTGGATATTTTGCCTTTCACAGAGGAAAAACAATTCTTTAAACCGGCATTATTCATGAAAACTCACGCCAAAAGAACTGTACAAGAATATATTGTTTGGTTTTTATTAGATTATAAATAACTCAACTAATGAAGGAATGCCTTTGACAAGTAGCTTCTGAAATTGACTATGAGGATCTTAGAAAGTTTTTTGTTGTTGTTGTTGTTTAATATGTCTTTTAAGCTATGTAGATGTATCTTATGCAAACTGAGCACAGTTTTAAGGACATTTACAAACATATCTAGTCTTTCAAAACTCCAAAAAAAAAAAAAAAGCAAAATTTGTTTTCTCTCATCAAAACTCATAATCCCTGGAAAGAATCTGATAGATTTGATCACTAATATTCAGTGACTGAGAAGAATTATTGTATTTCCTTTCGTGAGATGATTCGCATTGTTACAGAGGACAAAGTGTTTAGCCAAAGAAATAAATCCCTAATCATGGAATGCTAGATTTCAATGACAAGCTATGTGAAGAGAAATTCTCAGGATGTACCATGTTCTGATGCCACTAGCAACTGCCCGTTTCATCGGGATGTAATTCCATCCCTCTAGTTATTCCTTTCTCGTGTTAGTTCTTTATGGCTCTCGCTACTTTGGATTGAACAGGTATTAGATGGATAAATGTTTGGTGCTGGTTTATACATTCATTCTGAAAGACATGGTAGTGCCACCGGATAATGTCAAGACTGGCTTCCCCTGACTAAGAAGAGAGAGTGTTTCCCACCAATGTTCTCGTTTCATTCAATCACTCTTACAAATTTACTAAATGGAGCTCTTGCAGTCCTTACATCTTGTATTTTGACATTTTTTCATCACTAAATGCATCTCAAATAATGTCACTTGAATCACTAAAGCAGGATATGGAGGAAACCTT
Source organism: Galeopterus variegatus (assembly GCF_000696425.1). Lineage (NCBI taxonomy): Eukaryota > Metazoa > Chordata > Mammalia > Dermoptera > Cynocephalidae > Galeopterus > Galeopterus variegatus. The sequence continues at coordinate 473,482 of NW_007727467.1, read as the reverse complement.
GTGATTATGCATATTCCTGCTGGATTCAGTCAGAAGTCTGAATGTACTCTTTGTTCACAAATGGAGAAGGAAGCTCTTCCAGAAATGCCTTGTTCTTCTTTGTGTCCATCTCTTTTCTCTTTCCTGCGTAAGACGGCTGCACTCAGGCTCTTATTCCTGTGGGAGCACACACTCAAGAAATGAGGTGCAAAGAGCAAGACTTGAATAGACTTTTTTCTTCCACATTGTTTTATAATCCCCTGGCTACGAAATAATCATTGTGTTTTGTAATTAGAATAAAAATGTCATTGAAATAACTCAAAAAGACTTCTCTAGAACATAAAATATCCATTAAAAATAATAATGCACTTTAACAAGTTAAGAGTTGATGAATTAAAACATATGGGTTAAATTTTTCTTAAAACTGCACTCTAATTGCAAAACTAAATGGAAAATAAGTTTGGGAAAAATTCATTTTTAAGGACAACAAACTGAAGTCTGATTAATAATTTAAAATTTTCAACACATTCTAAAATAGTGAAGCTTAAGAAATTGCACCTTAATTAAGCTAAGTTTTACATATTGAATAGAAAAACCAACAAGCTAAAGCAGAAGTAGCCCCAGTCCCACTTACAGCAAAGGATAATAGAAGAGCTTAAAATAGTATCACTTCTAAAGAATGCAAGCAAAGTTAAATTACTTTTATTATTTCAAGCTGGCAACATTTTTAACCATCTGAATGGAAATGCTCTCATCCATGTATAATTTATTAGTAGTCTGCGACTTACAATCCATTGCCCAGCATTTGATATTTTTGTCACTTGCAATGGCATTTCGCTATTTTATTGTCAGCTCCTATACAGCAGGGCACAGATGCAATCAATACATGTCGTGCCTGTCACCACACACAGCATAGTGTCAGGCCCATAGTACCTATATAAAGTCAAGATTTTTTAAAAGATTAATCTTGTTAACAAACATTTAGAAATTCTTAATCACCATAAAATAAAGAGAACTATTAAATCAATATTTAAATCTAAGATTCATCACACTATCCTTTTCCTACTTGAATTATTTTATTTGTATAAAACTTTATTCTGAATCTTAAGCCAGACTTATAACTCAAACTCGAAAACTAAGATATTCTCCAACTTATGTTTTGGGCAACAGTGTCAACGTTTATGAGTATCTGGTCCTAAATATTAAACTCCAGTACTGTTTTGGCCCCCCATCTGTGTTTAATATCTGAGATACTTTATCTGAAGATATTGGCTTTCTATTTTCCTGAGGGGAGAGAGGAAGGGATAAAAGAAGGGGAAAGAGAGAGAGAAAGAAAGAAAAAAAGGAGGAGGAGGGGGATAATAATGACAATACTGAAAGGAGAAAAATAATTAGGGAAAGACAGAAGAGGGAGAGAATAAGAAGGAAGGAAGGGAAGGAGACAAGAGAGAGAGAAGTGTGACTATTGTCTTTTTACTGGGAGCTGGTGGTTTCAGCACTTTTTGACGTGGAAGGATTATTTTTAGTTGCTCACATTTTTAATGGTGGTAATGGGGGGGTACAGTGTTCTTTGATTGTTTACTCATTTCTTTGTTTTACCAAATAAAATAGTAAAACTGCCCATTCTAGTTGCTTTGCAGAAAGATTTTATTTTATCTTTGTTTTTAATATTATGCATTCCTATTGTAGAATAAAATACCAGCAGTTAACCTCGTACATAACTATGAAATATTAAATACGTTCCTCCTAAGGTCAGGAACAAAGCAAGAATATCCACTCCCACCACTTCTATTTAACTTTATCCTAGGTTTTGGAGCAAGTGTAATCAGACAAGGAATATAAATAAAAGACATCCAGATTGGAAGAAAGAAACAGAACTGTCATTATTTATAGATGGCATAATACTTGTATGCAGAAAATACTAAAGAACGCCCTCCTTCAACACCCCTCCCAAACTATTAAAACTAATAAGTGAACTCAACAAGTTATAGGACACAAGATCAATATACAAAAAATTAATTGTATTTTTATGTACTACTAATAAACAGTACAAAAATGAAATTAAAAAATCAATTTTATTTTTTAATCTGTACAGTATTTTATTGTGTATATGTTACCATGTTTTCTTTATCCATTAACTCAGTGATAGTTACATAGGTTGTTTTCATTTCTTGGCTACTGCAAGTAATTCTGAAATGATCATGGGAGTGCAGATAGCTCTTTAACCTAATTGATTTCAATTCTTTTGGATATGTACCCAGAAGTGAGATAGCTGGATCACAAAGTAATTCTCTTTCTAATTTTTTAAGAAACCTACACACTATTTTTCTGTCTATACTAATTTGTTCCCCATAAACAGTTCACAATACCAATGAAAATATTTAATACCTAAGGATAAATTTAACCAAAGAAGTGAAAGACCATATAATATTGATAAGAGAAATTACAGATCTAAATACAGGAGATTCACTTCATGTTCATCAATTGAAAGAGTCAATATTGTTAAGACAGTCAGTAATTCTCCAGACACTAATCTATAACTACTCTGTAATCCTTAATATCTCAGAAGACTTTTTGGAGAAATTGATAAACTGTTTCTAACATTTATGTGGAAATGCAAAGAAGCCAGAATAGCAAAAAATAATTTTGAAAAAGGACAGAGTTGGAGGATTTATACCTCCCCATTGCAAACATACAGTATAAACTTACAATAATCAAGACAATATGATATTAGCATAATGATATGTAGATAAATGGAACAGAATTGAGAGTCTATAAATAAACCATTCTATTTATGTTCAATAAATTTTCAACAAAAGTGCCAAAGCAATTCAGTGAGAAACAGTAGAATCTTCATCAAAGGTTGCTGGAACAACTGCACATCTACTTACAGAAAGATAAACTCATACCATTATATCACAGTATACACAAAAGTGAACTCAAAATGGATTATAGACCTAGATGTAAGAGCTAAAACTATAAAAATGTTAGAACAAAATATAAGGGTAAATTCTTGTGACCTTAAGTTAGGCCAAGATTTTTCAATTATAACATTAAATGTACAAGTGATACAAGGAAAAAATTGATAAATTGGATTTCATGAAAATACAAACTTTTGCACTTCAAAAGTCACCATTAAGAAAGTGAAAAGACAGGTAACAGACTGGAAGGAAATGTTTGCTTATCATATACCCGATAAAGACTTTGTATCCAGAATGCATGAAAAATCTTTACAACTCAATAATAAGATAAATAACTCCATTTTAAAATGGACAAAAGATGTAAACCAAAGACAATATACAAATGAAAAGATGTCCAACATCATTAGCCAGAAGGGGAAAATACAAATAAAACTACAAGATACCACTTTTACAGACACTAGAACGGCTGACATCCAAAAGCCAAGCATTATTAGATATTAGTGATAATGTGAAGAAACTAGGATCCTCAGCTATTCCTGGTGGGAATATGAGCTGGACATCTTCTTCAGTGGTTTCTAGAAAAGCTAAACATGAACGTATCATGTGACCAAACAGCATTATTCACAATAGTAAGAACCCTGCAATAATAAAAATGTACTTCAACTAGTGAATGGATAAACAAAATGTGTTATATTTATATAATGGAGTACTATTCAGCAGTAAAAAAAAGAATAAGTTACTAATATATGCTACCATGTGGCTAAAACTCAAAAACATTATTCTAGAAGCTGAAGCAAAAGAATACATATTCCATAATTCCATGTATATGAAATGCCCAGAAAAGGCATACCTATAGAGACATAAATCTGATTAGTATTCATCTGGGGAAAGGGATGGTTTTAAGTGACAAAAATGTTCTAAGACTGGGTTTTGGATTCTCTGTCCATTTACTAAAAACCATTGGATTGTATGCTTAAAATGGGTACATCATTTGCAAATGATTACCTACATAAAAAAATATTTACTGGGAATAATACAAATCTTCATGATCAAACTGTTTTACTACATATACTGCCCCATAATTTTTTAATTAAAATGAAATCAAAATAATCATTTAATTTTATCATATAGCTGCAAAAACAAATAAGCAGCATGTGTTTTAGATATGTAATTTATAAATTCTGAAGACAAAATCTATCTCTGTTACAAAGGATAAATTAAGACTTATTTATAAAGTTTATTTGTATTTGTATGAAACAATTGATTAAATCATGTCTAACTAAGTTTAAATGTACTTGAATGAAATAAAATTCAACCTAGTCGAGGTATTTTGAATATACATATATTCTTAAACTAAGTAGTTGAGTATACTAGTTATGGCTTTTATGTTTATTATTAAAGTGGAGGTCTCAGTGGCATGTTATTTATAAAATCTGCATGGTAAGGGGCCGGCCCGGTGGTGCTACAGTGCACCGCTTGGGAGTGCGGCGGCGCTCCCGCAGAGGGTTCAGATCCCACATACAGACCGGTTCCTGCTCACTGGCTGAGCGAGGTGTGGGAGCAGCACCGAGGGTTGCGATCCCGTTGCCGGACATGAAAAAAGACAAAAAGGGAAAAAAATAAAATAAAATAAAATCTGCATGGTAAATATTAGACAACTTAATTCCAAAAATTTTAGATTAAATGAAGTATACTATTTAGCATAGGTTGAAATCTATTATGAGCATTCTCTTCTTACATGAAATAAAATACTAAGCACTTTAAAGGAAAACGTCAATTTAGACGCAATAGTATCACTAACAGAAAACAATGTAAATAGTTTTTGCTTAATTATCCTCAGATAAAAGAGAATTTAAGGTGTATAATCTTGGAAAAAAGGCAAATTCGTACTTACCTACACTGCTCAATAGGAACGCAAACTGTTCGTGTCCCTCAGTTACTCTGGGAAATATTAGGCATTAAATGCATGAATGGAAAGAAAAAGTTACTAATTGACATACATTTTTGCTAACAAAAATTAAAAGCAAGTTTCTAATTACGTTCACTCTTCTTTTTAACAGCCATTAATAAAGTAATGAAGCATGGAGCCAATTTATAAACCACAACAGTGCTTTGGCATACATTGAGAAGATTTATAAAAACTGGAGGTTAAAGAGATATTTTCAACACCAGACTAAAAACATCCCCACGGTACTATGAAAATCTTCTATGTTTGTCTCAGAAGATGGGATTGGGACATATGACCTTGGCCAGCATTGTAGACCAGGGTCTTCAGATGTGAGGACATTATCAAAGAAAAGCCACATTCATTCAAAAACGTAAGATGAATAATTATGAAAAGCAGGTCATTTTTATTCATAATCAGACCTCCAATGCCATTTCTTATAACTTGATGCTGAGGCTAACTCCTGCAATTTCTGTTTTACCAGCAAGTCTTTTGTAGAACCCTCAGAATTTTCATGTTCCAGTGTCCCTATCTAAATATTCAATGGCTGGCCTGATGGCAGAGGAAAGCTGCATGGAGTGTTCCAGATGTCCGTGATCCCTATTCCTGCTGCACTACTTTCTTTCTCCCAGACAGCACTATGGCCTCCTGGAGTGTTCCCTACAACCATCCGACTGAAAAAGAGAAAAGTCAGACCTGGTTACAGATGGTTCTGCATGATACGCAGGCACCATCCAAACTTGGACAGCCGTAGCACCCCAGCTCCTTTCTGGGCCATTCTTAAAAGACAGTGGTAAAGGAAAATCCACCCAGTGAGCAGAAATTTAGGCATTGTACCCGCCATTTGCCTGGAAGGAGAAATGGCCAGACTAAGACTAAACTGGCTACAGCCACTGCTGAGTGTCCTGTCTGCCAGCATTCAAGGCTAAGTCCCCAATCTGGCACAGTTCACTTGGGTGATCAGCCAACTAACTGACAGCAGCTGCTCCACTGAACCACTTCCATCACGGAGGGGGCAACAGTTTGTTCTTACTGGAATAGACATTGATCCTGGATATGGATTTCCCCGACCTGCACACAAGCTTCTGACGAAGTTTCCATTGGTGTACTTACAGAATTCCTTCTCAGGGCCGGCCCCATGGCTCACTCGGGAGAGTGTGGCACTGGTAGCGCCGAGGCCACAGGTTCGGATCCTATATAGGAATGGCTGGTGCACTCACTGGCTGAGGGTGGTGCAGACAACACCGTGCCATGGGTTGCGATCCCCTTACCAGTCAAAAAAAAAAAAAAGAATTCCTTCTCCAACATGCCTGGTTTGAGTTTCACTCAGCACTGCTTCTGGTTAAGGAACTCACTTCACAGGAAATGAAGTGTGACAATGAGCCCATGTCATGGAATTCACTGATCTTACGATGTTCCCCACCATCTGGATGCAGCGGCCTTGACAGAATGATAGAATGACCTTTTGAACTCAGTTACAGCGCTGGCTAGGTGGCAACAGCTTACAGAGCTGTTCCTCCCAAAGCTGGGACTCAAGGGTCTGGGAATCAGGAAGTGGAAATGAGAGTGGCATCTTTCACTGTCACCACTAGGGATCCACTCGCAAAATGTTTGCTTCCCATGCCTGTGACTTTAGGCACTGCTAAGTCTTAGTTCCAAAAGGAGAAATGCTTCCATCGGATGACACAGCAATGTTTCCACTGACTTTGTTATTGTCCTCATATGGAGATTAAGTACAGTTTAAGGAGATGTGTCTGTATGCCAGGTTGACAAGGGGTTGACCGTGGGAGTCAGTTTTATGTGTCAACTTTGCTAGGCCATAATCCCTAGTTATTCAATCACACTTGAATCTATGCAGTGAAGGTATTTTGCAGAGGCAATTAAAATCCATAATCAGTTAACTTCAAGTAAGGTTGCTATCCTAGGTAATCTGGGTGGGCCTGATTCCAACAGTGGAAAGGCCTTAAGAGCAGTGCTGAGAAATCCCAGAAGAAGAAAGTCTGTCTGTGGGCAGCAACTTCAGCTCACACTCAGGAGTTCCAGCTGTCCCTCCTGATAGTCTGTCCTTCAGATTTCCAACTTGCTTTACCAGCCCCACAGTTGTGTAAGCCAATTCTTCTCAATACATCTCTTAATATATATCTGCACTGGTTCTGTTTCTCCAGTTGAACCCGGATTGGTGCAACCATTAAAAAAGCAGGCAGCTTTGGACAAGTAATATGTTAAGATTTCTATTAGACACTCACACTGAAACACCTCTATTTTGTCAGACTGCTTTCCAAGGGCCAGGCTGCTAAATACAGAGCTCTGAGGGAAATGATACGAAGAGAATAAAAAGCAACTGGGAACTGCCAACCTCTTAGAATGGGAGTGATCATGACGGGCTCCAGTCTGCCAAGGGCACTGCAAGACAGTAAAAGCTGTCTGACTAAGGAAGGGACGATTAGGCATAGGAAGACGTATGCACTGAAAGGTAGGGAGGGTGACACTGCCAGCCAGCCCTGGTGTGAGTCCAAAGCAGAATAAGCTTCCGTGATTATAAGAATGGAGCCTCAGCGACATATCAGTGAGGCAGAGCTGCAACTGTAACCCCATTTGCCTGCTCTCTCCTCTCTTGGTTCTTTTCTTTCCCCTCCTCTTCTTATCAATAGCTACCGTTTTTAATAATTCAACAGGGCTAGCGACTAAAGTTTGAGGGTTTTCCATGTTTTGTCTCATCTAATACACTCAAATACATTGTGAGATAGGAAGTATTCCTCTGAGGGTTAGAGAGTAGTCGCCAAGTACCCAAGTCAGTTGTGAAAGCCAGTTGCCTGAGGACACCTGCCTGGTGTTAGAGATAGAATACTAATCCTGTTCTCTCTGTCAAACTTCAACTCTCCATCACTGAATTATCCTTCACTCCAAAGGAAAATGCGTTCCAGAGAGTTGGCACTAACGGCTAGATAGAGGACAATTTGCAGACAACGAAGCCACAGTTTTAAAAAGATCTGGGGGGATGACAGGGCTTCGATGTTGAGGTTCTGGTCTGTGGGAAACCAAGAAGTCCATCTGACTTCCATTCTCTCCTCATTATTCTTTGCTTCTGAAATGACCGTTTTGATACAGATCCTTTAGTTTCATCTCCTCTAGAACCACTTCTTCAATTTCGTCCTGTTTGCTGGAACAGATTCTTTTTAGCTGACGCTTGGCCCTGTACAAGGTGCAGAGGGAGGACAGGGGATGGGTTTTGCACACATGGAGAATGTGAAACTTGTCTTTCTTTAGAGAACGCTGAAGTTCGGAGGAACACCTGTCCCTATATCATCTAATAAGACAGCCTTTTCAAAGCTTTCTCTAGCTTGCAGTAATGCACTTGCATATCTGCACTGAAGGAGAAATACATTTTTTTCTCAGCAGGGAAACTCATAGATTATATCATCTTCTGAAAAATCTGAGTGGGGTAACTTGCATTAATTCAAGTAGATGTTATGGAGGTCATGATACTATTAAGAAGCAAAAAGAGTTTCATTTCTCACTATTTAAATTTTAGAGGCTTTTTCTCCCTATAGTCTTGTCCAATGTATTTTTAAAATCATTTTTAAGACATGATCATTTAGATAACTGGTGTTATAATAATGATCATAACCTTAGGAAACTTTACTGCCTCCTCATTTGTTTTAATGCCATCCAATGAGATTTCTCAGAGTAGAAGTTCTAAAATGTTCATCTCTTTCCTCCTTTCTCATTCTAGACCGTGTGTGCCAATTAATTTCCTGAGTTGGGAAATTACTACCAGATTTTGTTCCATTTTTTAAAAAATATTTTCCATTGACAAGGGATGGAAATAGGCCTACTGTTAAGTTTCTTAGCAACTGAGATTTCCAAATTATTTCCTAAAATTGGGAAATCAGATGTTCTCCTAAACTAACAAGAAACTTGTAAACTTGCTTAACCCTGATGAAGGCTTTTAAGAATTAATTTATATATGAAAAAAAAAGTTCATACATACCAGAGGCATGTGCTTGTTATAAATGTCAAAGACATTAGGTTATTCAACTTGCCTTGAAAATTTATATTTTGACTCAGTTCATTATTTCAGACACTAAATGTTTTCTAGAAATAAGGTGTTCTTATCTTGGCTATTAGACTGTCAGCAGTATCTTAATAACAATAGGTACACAGGGTCTTCAAACAGTTCACGGAAAGATTTATATTATCTTTTAATTCTGTTTTTCCACAAACTTTTTGAAGTCCCCTCCTATATTGACAGGAAAGATTCACATGGGTTTTCTTGTGTGTGTCTCCTTTTCAGACCAATAATATCTCCTAATATTGACTAATACTACTAAGAATATGCATTGAGAAAAGTAAAGTTAGAATATGATGCTAATAATTTTGATAAAAGCAAAGTTTATTTTTATTTCTGTTCTTTTAATTCTAAAGTTGTCACAAAATATGTGGCTCTTGAAAAGAAGATCTTGTTGAATTATTAGTATCTTCCTTTCCTTATTTAACTTGCACTTTAGCTTTTATCCTGTTACTTTTAGGAATACTCAACCTTCCTTTCTTCTAAAAAATTGCCTCTAACTAACCTCCAATAAACCACAGGGTTTTGAGAAAAAGTTTGTTCATGTTCCTGCTCCATCACTTACTGAGGAATATGGACAGGTCACTTAACCTGTTTCCACTTCATTTTCCAAATCTGCAAATTGGCAGTGATAGTGCCTATTTTAACAGGTTGATATACTGCATGCAATGCATTTTATAAAGTATGGGATAGTAAGCACAACTTCGTTAATAGTTACGTTTAAACTGAGACTTTAATGAATTCTTTTTTTTCCAAATCTGCAAATTGGCAGTGATAGTGCCTATTTTAACAGGTTGATATACTGCATGCAATGCATTTTATAAAGTACGGGATAGTAAGCACAACTTCGTTAATAGTTACGTTTAAACTGAGACTTTAATGAATTCTTTTTTCTTTTTTTTCCCGAACTACTTTGAACTCCTATAACCTTGGCTGCTAAAGTGGTATGAGCTCCTTCTTGTTTCATTCTTCATAATCAGTCCTAAGGGGAAGCATGTGAAATGGGAAACCCTAGGCTTTTGGTCAGACTAGCTTTAATCTTCTTCCTACTTACTAGTGGTATGACCTTGCATAAAATGCTAAGCTCTTTTGAGACTCAGTTTCCCCTTTTGTTAAATAAAAAGGAATAATACATATATTGCAGGGTGGTCTGAAGCTTATGTCACTTGGCTCATGTGCAGCATCCAGTAGACAGTGGACACATGCCGTTGACTTCGGCACTGTCCTGCCTCACCTGGATGTAACCACTGAGTGAATTCAAGGTACATTTACATTGCTCTCATTTGTTACCTATATCACTACAACACTCTCATTGATTGTTTGTGAAGTATAAGACTTCACGTCTTCATAACTGAAGAGTCGCTTGAGAATATAAATCTGTTATTTTCTTATTAAGAAACCAAATCAAAGATTAGCATCCATCCCTCTCCTTTGCCCTTTTAAAAAATAAAGTTATTGTTGCTATGTAACATGAATTGCAATTTTTAATAAAAGCATTATGTTATAATAAAAAAATAGTCATTTGATAGTTAGCCTAGTTGTTTATTTTAACTATTCTTTTTCTGCTTGATCTAAAGATGCTGGATTATATATATAATACACACACACACACACACACACACACACACACCATTGGGACCATATGAGCTGCTTCTCAAAAGCTCTCAGGCATTCTATGTTGCCCAAAACATTTAATTCAAAATTATAATCTTTGGCCTGAAAATTCTAAAGTAACCCTCACTTCATTCAGACAGATCCTAGATTTAAATCACAGCACCTAAACATACTGTGGCCCTGAACTTTCCTATGCCCCACCTTCTCACCTATAAGAAAGAAATTAAAATAATTTATCCTTTGGATTTGTTTGAATTTGCTTGTAATGATCTTAACATGGTGCTTAGTGCACACCAAATATTTAATAAATGCTTTTTGTTTTTGTTTTTACCAAACAAGGGTTTTTTTCCCTTGTCTTCCTCATCGTTCTTTTTATTTTCTCTCCTTCCTTTATTTTCTTTCATAATTCCTTCTATTCTACAAGGCTTTCATTCCTAAACCGTTTTTGTTGTCGTTTTTTATTTCTTAGACCATCAATTATTTACCATGTGCCTCCCATATGGCTCTCATTGTGATAATCCCTGGCAAGCAAAAATAGACTTAGCTTTAACTTCATATAGATTGTATTCTGGTGGAGGACACAGATATTCATCAAATAATCATGTAAACACATAAAGTTGCTACTGTGACAAGAGCTGCAACAGAGAGGTACAACCACACTCTGAGAACACATAATAGAGAAACCTGACCTAGGCAAAGAATCCAAGGAGGTTTTCTGAGCAAGAGACACTCGGTCTGTGTGCTGAAGGCTCACTAATAGTTAACTAGGTGAAGATGCAAGAAAAAACACATCCCAGTAGAGGGAACCATGCATGCACAAGCTCAATGGCAGGAAAGAGCACGTGTAATACAAGAGACTGAAGGAAGAGTATGGAGAAAGTATTTGGAGAGGGCATGGCTGGCCTTATTGAGTTTTTTGTTTGTTTGTCTTTGTTTTTGTTTTGTTTTGTATTAAGGAAAATGGGACACTTAAAGAGAGCCAAAGATAAGTGTCACAGACTCTTTTTTGAAGAGTCACACAGGTTGAAAACTATTGTTTTCAGAATGGATTGGAAGGGAGCCAAGTGGTTCAGAATGGTGGACTATTGCTGGTGGGAACTTTTTTGGAGGGAATAATCAATGGGACTTGCTGATAGATTTGGGAAAGGGTGGTACCGAAGAAGACTCAAGTTTCTTGGTGTGGATAGGCTAGATGGTATTTTTGTAGGAATGTATGTGGGAAAGGGGTAAGGGACTATCAATGAGTTCTAATTAGGCAATTTTAATTTTAGATGGCTTTGAGTTTCCAAAAGAAAATGTCAAGAAGGCAATTGGATATATTGATAGTCTGGAAATCAGAAGATATCTGCTGGAGCTGTACATTTGATAAATCATCTGTAACTATGTTGCAATTCAAATCACAGATATGCTTGAAATCAATAAAAGAGAAAATATATAATAAGAATAATAGAATCCCTTGAATCTGCAGAGTCAGAATCAGGCTGATTGTGAAAGGAAGAAAGAACAAACAGCAAAAAAGTAGGAAGTAGAATCTGGAGAGAGCGGGGTCTAAATGCTAAGGGAAGAGAAATTATAAAAAAATAGTCAAATGGCACTTTGAATGCAGCTGAGAGGACTTGTACAAAAATGACTGGAAATCTCTCTTAGCTTCTATAATCTAGACGTCACTGTCAACCTTAATGAAAACTGTTTCAATGGCATAATGTAGACAAATCCATACTGGAATAAAGTGAGAAAAGAGAAAGATAATTCTTTAGAGAAGTTGGGTTATGATGTGGAAAAAAAATAGAGAGAAGTTTCTGCAAGGACATATCTAGAAAGCATTTGTTATTGGTGTTTTATAGAGCACATTTAAAAGCCAGTGAGAGAGTTCCAGCTAACACAGATAGAGACAGTCATAGAGAAAGAGATAAAGAATGAAAAATAAAATATGTAAGAAAGATTTGCTTATAATTTAAGACTCCTGAGGATGGAATCCACCCACAGATGTAGAAACTAGCCTTAGGTAGGAAGAATGGCATTCCTAAGTCTTAGCAAGAAGGAAATAAGATAATAAAACCCATGCATAGATAATGATTATAGATATTTACATTCAATTGTAAATAAGTATAATCAATAATGCACACCATTATTGATGTTTTGTATAGAAAGCAACTCAAAGTTAAATGACTCATACAGCACACCACACTCATACTACTTAACCTCTCTTAGTCCGTTTTCTCACTTGTATATGTAGATGAAATACCTACTTTCAGGATGTTGTAAGAATTAAGTAAATTTATGTGTGCAATTTACTTAGTATAATTCCACAATTGTTACCTATGATTGTAATAGAGAAAAAATTATTATTTAAAACAATCACATCTGCTTTTTCAAGAAGATGTATTCATATTAAAGAGGGTATAAATCTCAGAATAGCTCCCTTCACCTGACTGAGAGTAATGGGAGAGGATGAAGGGAAAGATGAAAATTTCAAAGCTTCTGCCAATTATTGCAGGCTGCCAAAGAGGAGAGTTGGAATATATAATGCACTGTTTAGTAGAGCACATCAATGAGTCTTTGCATGTATAAACAGGGGCTCAGCGCTGGGTAGGGGGTGGAGGGGTAAATTGATTTACACGATGAAGAAAAAAGAATTGAGTTTGGAAGGGGGAATCAGACTTCTTGTCTATTCATGATGGTAGATTGAGCACATGATAAGATCTCCCCTTTTATTGAACTCATAGAAATAGTAGAAGATGTAAAAATAGTAGGAAAATAAATGTATATGAACTAATGTTGAAAAGCAAAAAACAACACTCAGTAAAGTGAAATAATGGAAAGACATTCTTAAAAGGAAGAAACAGAAAAGATTAATCCATGTGCCATGTAGGGAAATTTGGGTGGCATTTCTAGAATAGGATCAGGATACCTACTAATAGGCTGTTGGGATGTCATAGCTATAGGTCCTAATGTGGGTCAGTGACAAAAAACATCACAAAAACATCAGCCCAATCTACCACTCTTTGATCCAGATCTTGCACATACCAAGTCATAAAGTGGTGGCCATTCGGGACTTTTACTGCATGGGCAAGATATGACACAGAGAGAGAAAGGCAGGGAGCTGGGAAAGGGCACCGTTGGCTCTTGAAAGGCCATTCCACTTCTGACTGCTCACTGCCTGGGGGTGCTAGACGAGACAGAAAGTCTACTGGATGTCCTCCTTTCATGCTCAAGATTGGGCAGAAGCATCAGGGCTCCATGGTGTGTCGTGATATGAAATGCCATATCTCTAATAGTAGAATGGGCTGCTGCCACCTTAACAAACAAACAAAGCAGGAAGTAATGTCAATCCCAGAGTAAGAGTCCTCCATCGTAATAACTTCGTATAGCATACATTATACGAAGTTATACGAATGCAAAGATCCTCCACAAAATACCAGCAAACAGAATACAACTACACATTAAAAAGATCATTTACCATGATCATATGTCTTGTGAGCATAGGGGCTATCTTTTCAAGGATGGCTGTAGACTGAACAGTCTTGGAAGTCAGAGATAATGTTTCCTCTGGCACAAAAGGACAATATGCTTTCAGGCCCTTATAAGACTTTCAGGTTTCCTGAGTTTAGGGCTCCGCAGTTGTGACACAAACCCACTGTGTGTGTAGGTTCCACCAGAATCCTTCAATACTACCCCAGTAGGATTTGGAAGATTCAGCACAAATGTGAAGCTCATTGTACTTGCTGGTGCTGTTAAGTTGTAAAGTTCTTTGTCTGTGAACCAGGAGACACATCTTCTGCCAACATCCGTGAAACTATAGCAAGCTACCTTGTTGATATGCAGTAGGAGAAAAATCTCAGGTACGCTGCAGTTCATCACAATTCTTTCCCCTTAATTTGTTTACATTGTTTATAAGTTTCTTCCCTAGGAGCAACTATGTAAATCATTTAAGGTTTCTGCCTTTCCTTTCAGAAGAAAAACATGAGCAATTTGAACAGAGTATAGCCAAACCCAAGATGATCTTGACAGTCTCCAGATGTGGACTCTATTTCTATGATCTCTGAGGACACAATTGGAAAAACTTACAAATAATTCTAAATCTTGAAAATTTTGATATCTTAAATAATTAAAACTATAGATAAATGTTTCACATCACATTAAGGGCTCAATATTAATCTTCTGGAACTTTGCTTAAAAATTGCCTAAGTATTCTGTTTTGTTAGTTTGACTTATATGTAAATAGTGATATGTCTAAATGTTAACATCAGTCTTGTTTTACCTTATCTTTGTGGTTTTTGTTGTATGCCTTCTAGACTCTCAAACATTAAAGAAGCTATAGCAATGTGTCTTCTACCTTTTTTGACTAGCATGGTATGCTGCCAAAAGACTTCAGATAATATGTGGAAAACAAAAATCCCAAATTGACTGCATCTTTTCTTATTGCTCAACAACTGTCAAGCAATTGAGAAATTTGTTTTGGATGAAGTGCTAACATTCTTCCGTCCATTCCCAGCCCCGTTTCACACAGTCTGCAGTTCTTCCCTGACCACTGATGGATGTCAATGTGAAAACTCTCAGACAGAAGACAAGAAATATGTGATGAGTTTTCTGGTTCTTCAAGCTTCTGATTAGGACCAGAGCCAGCAATTACACATACTTAGCTCTATTCTCCTCATGAATACAGAGACAGCAGGATCTCCTTGGGCTGTAGGAATCACTACTCTATTTTTCACATGCAATGACTAAGGCTCTACAGCTTGTAAAGAAAGCATGGTCCAGGGCATGTCAGGACATGGAAGAGTGGCAAGTTATTTCTTTGTCTTTCCTTTGTATTCTCTCATAATTAGGACAAGCCCTCAAGCTGACAAGGAGCTGGCAGAACACTGGGGACAGCTGGCATACAGAAACCAACACAGTCTCTTCCGGGCAAAACAGTCCCATCAGTCACTATTCAACACATATTTGCTACATGTCTGCCATGCAACTGCACTGTTGCAGTTTCTGCATTGTTGTAGGTTCTAGAGAAAAACTGGAAAGCAAAGTACATACAGACCTTGCCCTCCTTAAATGTATAGGCAAGTGGAGATGACAGATATTGAGAAACCAACATATTCTACTAAAGTTTAAAAGAAAGGGAGCTGACCTAGTCTAAGCGTAGGAATGGATCAATGTAGACTTCCTAGAAGAAGTCATATATACAATGAGAACTGAAAGAAGAATATAGATTAAACTAAGAAACAGAATGGAAGGAAAATGGATTTATGACACAAAGACCCCGAGGAAAATGTCCAGGATGACTGAATTATATAGAGAGAAGAGGATGATTTTTGATAAGACTGAAAAGGTATGAAGGGGCTAGAAAAAAGCCTTTAAGATTAATAAGAATTCATTTAGGGATAATAGAAACATATTTCTATACAGCGTGTTTGCAAAAAATAACTCTCGCCATAGTTAATAGTATAATTTGTAGTGTGAATCATACATCACGGAGAGCAAGAGCAGGTGTGGGGAAACCAGTTCTCTAACCAAGGAAACAGCTGATGTTGAGTTAATCCATTGGGAAGACAATTAAGATAATTATAAATGGACAGATTCTAAAAATATTTAAAAGATAGAATCAACATCTTTGGAGAGTTAATTGAGCACAGAAGACAAAAAGGAAGGGGTTACGTAGGACCCCCAAGTTTGTCTAAAGCAGTCAGATGAGAAGATGACAGTTTTATTTACTGTGTGGAGAGCATAAGAGGATCAGAATTGGAAGCAAAAATGACGTGTTCTGTTTTTGACACACTGAGTTTGAGGAAAGCCTGGTGCTAAGGAGAGAAGTCATGTGTTCGAGATTAAAATGTGGGTTTTGACAATTTAGGTAGTAGAGACTTGAAAATGGCTAAGTCCATATTATAGGGAAAAAAGAAAAGAGCTAAGGTCAAGAGTCCAGAGAAAAGTACATGTGTAACAGATAAGAGGAAAAATACAAGAAATAATTGGCAAAGGAAACTCGGAAGTAGCCAGAGAGAAAGAAAACCAGGAGACCATGATGTCCTAAACACCAAGCAAGAGAGTTTCAAGAAGAAATGGGTTAACAGTAGGGAATTGTGCAGAATAATCAATATACATATTTAAAAATGTGGATTTACCAATAAAGAGACATTCATATTTCAAAATAAAAACCAGAGAAGAGGTAAAGTCTTAAAAATAATAATAATAAAAAAAAATTGAGGCAAGACCAGAACATGAAAAAGGGATACCAGGATACCATTGAAAGTGAAGATGGATTAAAAAAAAAAAAGTATAGTTGAAAGCTGAGGCAGAAAAACAAAAAAGAGAAAGCAAAGACAAACTGATCTGTCATCCAGGAACAGACCCTAGGCTAGTGACTTTTTAAAGCCCCTTCCTTTATATTTAATCTATAACAACTTCTGACTGTTAGAATATTATATTTTAATTATATGTTAATGAAGCAACATATTTTCCTTCTCGAATAACTGAAAAATATAGAAAAGTTGAAAAACGATCTATATTCCTAACATTAATAGAAAAACAGTATTGATATTTGGTCTTCCATCAGAATTTTTCATATAAATGATCATTCTATACATGCTACTTTGAAATATATTTTCTTTACATAATGTTATAACATAATAAATGATTTTTATTACAAACTCTGTAAATTGTTATTACATCTAAAACAAAATTAAGTGAATAAAAATCAAACTTTTTAAAGACTTCCAACTTTTTAATCCTGCCTGATTTTATTTGATTTTTTTAAAAGTAGATGCTTCCAATAGACAGCCCATTCTTCCAGAATTAACTGAAATGTTTGTGAAATAAAATATTTAAGCATACACTATTCCCATTCATTGTATTGGTATCCACTTTTGTTATTGAAAAATACAAAAACATTGTTGTTTTCTTCTGACCTATATTTTTCTCCAGGATATAAAAACTTTAATTGTTAAACACCTGTGCAATGTATAAGCCTCTTACCTGGTTTATTACAAAGTCTACTTCAATTATTTTTAAACAATTTAATTACTCATATAGACACCTAATTTATAAAAGAATTATTCTAGTAATTAAGGTTTATGTAAATTATCATCAAGTGATTCTCTGTGTAAAGCTATTTATTTTCTGTACTTTATAAACATAGCAAACAAATACTGGACATAGCTCATTGGTTTAGATTGAATTTTCACCTCTCAATGTGAACAGATAGACATGGACAGAACTGGTTTATTTCAGAACCAAAGATACCGTTATCACCTCCAGGAGGATCCCGGGCTTAAAGAAGAATGGAGTTCCACAGCAAATAAAAACTATAGACTTACATGAGGACAGACTCAGAAACCCTAGAGGCAATCTAAAACACCTACTCAAAAGACAAGCACGAAGTGAAGAACCCGGAAGAAGCAACTTCCCTGCAAATCAAATCAACATTGATAAGGTCAAAAATAAATATTCTGGAGAATTGACAGGGACCTTGGTGAATCCCAAGCACCTGAGACTCTAACTTAGTTAGGGAGGAAACTGGCTCAGATACCACATTCAAAAACATACCGAAGGATTTTTTGTTCTTGCTGTTATTTAAGTTACTGTGAAAAAAAATATCTTCAGCTTTCTCTGTTGCACTTATTTTTTGTTTTCTTTTATTCTACTGTTGTAAGCAACATAATCTTGAACCCAGGAGTCAAAAAGCTGAGTTCCTATTTTGACATTGCCAATTACTAGTTCTGAGCCAATTATTTCAACTAACCTATGATTTAATTTATTCATCTATAAAATGGAGCTAACACACACCCACCACACAGGACCGTGCACATGTTGACAAAATCACAAAATCTAATATTATAGCCCAGCAGCTATTTCTATTATGTTAGAAAGACTAACAAAACTGCACTTCTTCAATTAGATTTTTTACATTGTGAGAGAAAACAGAAACATTATTTCCATTGTTTATAATAATTAAGACAGCAAATATATGCATGTACCAGTCACAGAAGGTTTATTATTCTGTTTTAGAGAAATTGAATAAAGAAAAATATGAATTGACATAACATTGCTTTGAGTTGAGAATAGAGGAATATGGATCATTCTCTTCACATAAATAATGGCTTATTCAAACTTATGACAATGAAAATGAATTTTTAGGCAACTTAGTTTGACCCCATGTAGGCAAACCATGAATCTATTGTATCTGAGGCACTATCTTTGTGTATTAATTTTTGATTGCTGCATGACAAGTTACCACAAACTTAGAGGCTGAACATAACACAAATTTATCATTTCAGAGTTTCCACGAATCAGAAGTCCAGGTACAGGTTAGGGTTTCTACTCAGGGTTTTACTAGGCTAAAATCAAGAGCTCAGCCAGGGCTGAGGTCTCATCTGGAGCTCGGGCTCTCTTCCAAGTTCACTGGTTGCTGCCAGAATTCAGTATGACCTTCTCACAACCTGGCAGCTTATTTCATTAAAGCCAGCAGGAGAATCCTTCTGCAGTCTGTTAAGGAGACTTATGTAATGCATTCATAGGAGTGCATATCTTAACACAGGTGCCACTCACACTTAAGGGAAGGTGGATTTATAGGCCATGTACACCAGCAGGTGGAAATACTGGGAACTACTTATGAATTCTGCCTGCTACCCTCCCAACCTCTTTATCACTTGGTGGTAATTTATACAATGATCATATCCCTGAGCTTGTTCAATCTTCTCAAAGTTGTAGCCAACCAGACATGCCAGATAATCCAGGTAGACCAACAGCCTTCACTCCAAGGGAAAAAACACTCAAAACATCATTAATGAAGGCCAATTATGAAGGATTATCCCTGCTGTGAGGAAATGATTCTGTTTCTGTATTCATTTGAACAGGTTTTGGTGCAAATTAGAAAAAGACATCCCCAGCCAGGACACCCAGCTTTGGGGAGCTGAGCACTTGCCTGCATTTCTGTGCATTTTGGCATCCATCCCCTGCCTGGGCTGAGCACAGTCCACACACCTGTGTATGAAGGGCCTGTCCACTACAGACAGGTCTGGAGTTGGAGCCAGAGCACCAGCTCCACTTCTTTAGAGTTATATGACCCAGGCCAGAAAGCTCCATCTAAGGCAGAGATTTCTCATCTATAAGACGGAAATAATTATGACTTTCCTACCACATGCATTATTTCAAGGTTCAACTAAGATGACATACATGAAAGGGCTCTGCCAACTATAAGGCACCACAAGCATGTAATATGACATGCTTATGTCAGTCAAAGCAACAAGCCGAAATACATGAAATGGCCACTTTGTAGGTCAAGTAGTCGATTGTCAGCAATTTCATATGGTTTGTGTAATAGCGTCATATTTTTTTTTTGTCTCTCATTCCCAGGGAATATTGGTAAACATCCATTTTGAAAATTTGCCCTGTGGGTCTCTGTATCACCAAAAGTCATCTAAAAAGGTTTAGGATCTTAACATTCGTAGCACACAAGGAAATCTTTTCCAGGAAGGGAGGAGAAAAGCTTGTGCCCTCTGGAGTTTTTTTAATGATGACCATACAATCCTAAGTATTATTAAAAGAATATTCCCCAAAGAATACTGAATGAGTACCCTAATGAATAATTAAAACAATGCTGAAGTCTTGTTTTCATAATTTTTAAAAAACTGAATTAAATTTTTATGCCCATAAACTACACTAACTCATTAGTATCCCAAGGCTTTTCTTTTGCTAATGGTGTGGTTTGTGGAAACTAAACATCTGTTTCAATGCATCATTGGTTGAATTTCAGAACTACGTCCATTGTTGGTAGGAAATGGCAGGATGGCCGATGGAAATACAAGTCCTGAGCTGAACTGGGATACTCTGACTTTGCAGAAGAGCTACTGATGAGGAGGGAGATCATTTTCTAGTGGTTTCCTCTCAGCTGTGGAAATGATCTCAGAATGCCATTATACTGATAGCACTCTTCTGACCTACTTTTTTAAGGGAAAGATATTAACTATGCAACTCTGAACATATTTATGACCCATTTTTATATTATATGTGTTACAGGTGGGATGACATCACTCTGTCTTGTATTTTTTGTAGATGTTTAAGTTCGCTAAAAATCTATCCCAGGACATGCATTGTGATAGGAAGGCTGATAAAACTCTAAAACTCTCAGCAACAGGAGAATTCTGAAAATTGAAGGCCAACATGTAATGACAATATACACACTAAAACTTTTTAGTAAGCTAAAAATAAAAGGAATTTATTGATGGATATTTAAAACATGTTCTCCTGATATTTTCAAAGGACTCCTTTAAACCTCACACAAAATTAAACTAAACAAGTAGAATCTTTGGAGTATTTCCTGGTAAAGGAAAAGGTCTGGAGTCACATCTAAGTACCACTCAGGAACTTTTAAACAGTGGTCCTTTGGTCAACTGAATCTTCTTATTTTTAGAGATGAACATGAAAAGAGCAAGGAGATTAGTGTGCAGCATTTCCTGGGTGTGCGTGGCAGGCAGCCTTCACAGTAGCATGCAAACTGGAAGATATTCCTCATGAATGAAGACCATATAGGAAGCATAAATCATCCCTACTGGCTGGGAGCAGGCTGTATAGGGCTATTGGCTGACATGAAAAAGTTAGGTGGAAGAGACTGCAGAGGCTGCAGAAAAGTCGTTGTCAGAGTGTGATCTATGCTG
>NW_007727467.1:449657-451773 GCF_000696425.1 Galeopterus variegatus | reverse complement strand
GGAATTTATTGATGGATATTTAAAACATGTTCTCCTGATATTTTCAAAGGACTCCTTTAAAACTCACACAAAATTAAACTAAACAAGTAGAATCTTTGGAGTATTTCCTGGTAAAGGAAAAGGTCTGAAGTCACATCTAAGTACCACTCAGGAACTTTTAAACAGTGGTCCTTTGGTCAACTGAATCTTCTTATTTTTAGAGACGAACATGAAAAGAGCAAGGAGATTAGTGTGCAGCATTTCCTGGGTGTGCGTGGCAGGCAGCCTTCATAGTAGCATGCAAACTGGAAGATATTCCTCATGAATGAAGACCATATAGGAAGCATGAATCATCCCTACTAGCTGGGAGCAGGCTGTATAGGGCTATTGGCTGACATGAAAAAGTTAGGTGGAAGAGACTGCAGAGGCTGCAGAAAAGTCGTTGTCAGAGTGTGATCTATGCTGGTCACATAGCCTGTCCAATCACAGTGTTCAGTAGATAGCAGAACTGCTGTGCACAGGACAGTCAGGGTGCCCTGGAACCTCAGATGCACACCTGCCTACACTGTCCTGGAGAGAACTTAGTCACATGGTCACATTTTTTCATTGCAGACATTTACTGGACTTTGATATTTTCAAATATTCATTGACCTCTTGAATCAGATTTAAGGCAGGGAAAAGATACATGTCCCAGGACTTCAAGTAAAGCTGTTAACTAAACTGGAATTTAGGTAGTGAAATCTACCTGCTACACTACCATGGAGGCCTCACTCCAGGTGACAGGTCTTGTCACTGTGGCACAGTTTAGCATTGGGAGGCAGAGAGAGGAAGGCTCCCAGATCAGTCTGAGAGTTAATTTAGAGAATAAAACATTTGAGGAGGACAGGACTCCTGTAGGTGACAGGCTGGAGGGGAATCTACTAGCCTTTCCTCCAACCGGGACTCAGAGGCAGGACCACAGTGGGCTGATGGGAAGAGCAGCATTCTGGAGACAGAGTAACATTCTCCTTCACCTGGTTTGCTGGGGGGCCTCAGAAGTTGATTAACTCAGAAGTCTGAACCATCCTCCTTAGAATGTTCACCTTGACCTCATCCTGTGGCTCGCATAGATCCAGGACTGTCCATGCAAAACCATGCTTTGGGAAGAGCTTGTGGAGAAGAATAGCAAGAAATGCTGTCTCCTTGAGCACGGAGTTGACCAAGGAGAGGAGAAGACACTGAGATGTCGGAGAGGCCAGAATCACTCTCATGAGAATAATGCTGCAAATTGGACCACAGACAGTGTGTAACGAGAGCTCCACGGCCACCAGCACTGCACACTAGAATCTGCAGTGACACCACTTCTCACCTGAGCACTGGACAATGCAAGCAAGAAAAATGGAAAAACCTGGGATTTTCAATATTTTCAGTAGAAGGTGATTTCTGCCACTCACAAAGACACATCATATGACAATTGCAATAAATACTGGACAACTGAAACTGTGTCTAATGTCCTCTGGAGAAAGCATGATTAGGTTTGACTACAAAGTGTTCAATATCTTTAGCATCCAAGCTCATAAACTAGGAATTACTGTGTTGAAACTAGTTTGAGAATTGGCAAGTAGAATCCCAGACCAAGCACAGTTTTGCTTTACCATTTTGAGATGATTAACTGCACTTAAATGTGTTCTTTATATACTGTAGCATGCTTTTCTTAATTGAGATGGGTTTGAAAACTTGTATTTTGCAACCCAACTTTGTTTTATGTTTCTTAAAATTTTTTATTTTATTTTTCTTCACTTGACTCCATCATATTACCTTAGAGCCATGAATATTTTCTTACTTGTACTCCAATGTCCTGATTTCAGCTTTTCTTGAAAAACAAGAAGACATTATAGGATAACAGTTTTCTAAGAACAATTGCTGCACTTATTTCCGTGTCTGATCATTTTACATTTTTTGCTGGACAAGAAGGTTAATATCCAAATTTGCAACTCAGATACAAAAATCATATTGAACTTTGATCCAGTTATTAAGTTGTCACTTCAGCTTCAAACCTATTCATCTATGTGCTGCTTCATGTGTGTGTTGGTGGCGGTGGGGGGACGGGCTCTGTTCCTGATTTCTATTTTGACAGCTGGTTTTTCATTAGACTCTG
>NW_007727467.1:428855-449387 GCF_000696425.1 Galeopterus variegatus | reverse complement strand
AATATTTTCTTACTTGTACTCCAATGTCCTGATTTCAGCTTTTCTTGAAAAACAAGAAGACGTTATAGGATAACAGTTTTCTAAGAACAATTGCTGCACTTATTTCCGTGTCTGATCATTTTACATTTTTTGCCGGACAAGAAGGTTAATATCCAAATTTGCAACTCAGATACAAAAATCATATTGAACTTTGATCCAGTTATAAAGTTGTCCCTTCAGCTTCAAACCTATTCATCTATGTGCTGCTTCATGTGTGTGTTGGTGGCTGTGGGGGGACGGGCTCTGTTCCTGATTTCTATTTTGACAGCTGGTTTTTCATTAGACTCTGTAGTAGGGGATGCTGGAGGGAGATGATGTATTAGTCTGTTTCTGTTGCTTATAGCAATTTCTAAGAAATATTCTTAGAATATTCTCAATAATTTCTAAAAAAATGAAATCTGTTGCTTACAGTTTCAGGGGCTGGGAAATCCAAAGTACAGGGAATACTGGTGAGAACTTACTTTGGTGGTGACTTCAGTGATGCAGGGTATCACATTGCAAAAATGGCAGAGCAGAGAGAGACTCTAGAGTGCTCTTCTTTTATAGCCTGCAAAACCACACCCCTGACCACCATCATTAATCCATTCACTATGATGTGGTCCTACAATCGAATCACCCCTTCAAGGCTCCACCTTTCAATTATCATAATAGGATTTCCCACCTTCAACAGACACAGTGGGGACCAAGCTTTTAACACATAAAACTTGGGGACACGATTCAATCCTTATCATTCTGCCCCTAGTACCCAAAGTTTATATCCTTCTCACAGGTAAATATATTCATTCCATCTCCAAATCCTTGACTTGTATCAATTCAAAAAGTCAAAATTCCCACCTGTGCAGTCAAAACAAGTTATGTACTTCCCAGATACAACAGTGGGGCAAACATAGTGTACATATCCTCATTCAAAAGGGGAGCAATAGGCCAAAGAAAGGGGTAACAGGTTCTAAGCAAGTCCAAAACCCAACAGGGTGGGCATTAAATCTCAAAGCCGGTAAATCATGTACCTTGCTTTTATGTTCAATGGCCTCTGCATGCTGGTGTGAGAGTTGGGTCCCCAATTCCTCTGGCAGCTCTGCTTCTATGGCTTTCCTGGTCTCAAGGCTCACTTCAGTTCTCCCAGGCTGGAGTTGTGCTCTGGAAGCTCCATAACTCTGGGGTCTCCATGGCAGTACTGCTCTCACAGCTCCAGTAGACATGGTCCTTGTATTGATTCTCTTAGAAAAAGACACCACACGTCATTAGAGCAACTTAGACACCACATTTCTTCTTGGCATTGCTCTAGTGAAGGCTTTATGCGGTGAATCTGCCCCTGTGACAGATCTCTTCCTGGGCCCCTTTGGCTTTTCTGTACATCCTTTCAAATTGGGGTGGCGGCTCCCAAGCCTCCATAGCTCTGGCATTCTTCAAGCCTGCAGACCTAACACCACGTGGACACCACTAAGGCTTCTGGCTTGTATTTGCCAAAGCTGCAGGTTCAGCCACACCTGGGGCCAATTTAGCCACAGCTGGAGCAACCAAAGCATCTCGGAGGCTGGTGTGGGGAGTAGCATACTGAGGTAGACCTGGGTAGTGAGCCTGTGGAGGGTGCCTCAGGCCTGTTCTGCAAGACTATTCAGTCTCCCTAGGCCTCTGGGCCTGTAATGGAAGATGCAGCCTCCAAGATCTCTGAAATGCCTTCAAGGTCTTTTCTCCCTTCTCTTGATAATCACTTTCTTCTAAACTAATCTCCTTAGCAAATGGTCACTGGGCTGTACCATTGTATCTTTCTCTCAGAAATGCTCTCTACTTCTCTGCCCCATGAACAGCCTGCAAATTTTCCAAATCTTTATGCTCTGCTTTCACTTTAATTACAAATTCTGGCATTATGTCTTGCTTTTGCCACCATAATTCAGTGAAGGATGTTATAAACAGCCAAGCAGTTTCCTCAATGTTTTGATGCTTTGAAATTTCTTCCAACAAATGCCCTGGGTCAGCACCTTGAAATTCCACATTCCATAAAACTTTTGGCCATGAACAGCATCAGCCAAGTTTCTTTGCCAGTTCATAGCAAGGATGACCTTTACCCCAGTTTCCAATAAGTCCCTTCTCATTTACATCTGAGATCTTTTCAGTATGGCCTTTACTATCCATATTTCTATCAGCATTCTGCTCACCACCATTTAACCAGTCTCTAAGAAGTTCTGAACTTCCCTGTTTTTCTCATCTTCTCAACTCTCACCAGCAGCTAAGCTTTCTCTAGCCAGCTCCTTCAAATTCTTCCAGCCTCTCCTCAACACCAGGTTCCAAAGTTCCTTCATATTTTCAAGTATTTGTTATAAACAACACCCAACTTCTGGTACCAATTTCCTGTATTAGTCCATTTCTGTTGCTTATAAGAAAATACGTGGCACTGGGTAATTTCTAAAGAAACAAAATTTGTTGTTTATAGTTTCAGAGACTGGGAATTCCAAAATCTAGGGAACAGATCTGACGAAGGCCTTGGTGGTGGTGACGGTGACCCAGGGGTCTCACATGACAGAAATGGAAGAATAGACAGAAAGATTTTCTCACATGCTCTCTTTTTATAGCACTCAGAACCATGCCCCTGACCACCAGTATTAATCCACTCACTATGTCATGGTCCTCAGAATCTAATCATCTCTTCAAGGCCCCACCTTTCAGTTGCCACAATAGAATTCCCCATCCTCAACCATCACAACACAGATCAAACTCCTAATGCATAGAACTTGGGGGACACAATTCAATCTTTATCAGATGGCAAGGGTGGAAGAGGGAGACAGTCTTTCTTGTTTCCTTCTTGTTGGCTCCCAGTCACTCTGTTCTATCCACTTACTGTCTCTGAACCTCCACCTGACAGCATCTTCACCCCAGCACTGGCAGTTCCTTCCTATAGTAGCAGCTGAATCCAGTTTGCAACTTTGCCAATACTTGTAAAAACAGCACCCTCCTCAGAGGTCTAGGACCCAGCCCAGAAGTTGGACTAATTTCCACCTCTTCCTCTTTTTCCCTCTTTCCTAAAGCGGGGTGGGGGGGGGCGGTAAACAATAAATTGGTAAAGAACCACAAAAAAGGATTGTATTGTGTAATGATAAATATAGTAATTTAAGAAAAAAGAAATTGTACCTTTGTCAGAACATTGGTTTTTATCCTTTTAGTTACCTAATTAACAACTTTATGCATAGCTATCAATTCTTCATATTAAATTTTTTTCTGTTTAAGTGATTAGTGTGGTTTCCACTTCCTGACTGAACAATGCCCAATACAGACTTAACAATCTTCATATCTGCAGTTTTCTTCCTCCTCCTGATATTTTTCTCAGTCCTATTTGTGATTGATGTGTTTGTGTGTGTGTGTGCATCTTACATGAGTGAACTCAAATGTTTTCTGAATTACAGTGGTCTTAAAAAATAAACACTAGTGTTCTAAACATTTTTATTTTTAATTGTCATTAGGTCTCAATGGTGGTAAGGAGAAATCAGTTAATGGGTTTGTTGGATAATAATAGTTACCTAAACATTGACCAGGCTTTTACTTAATGTACTAGGTTTTAGGCTAAGCTCTTTGTATGGGTTATCTAATTTATTCCTCACCAAACTTCTGTTAAGTAGTTATTATGATTATTATTTCTGTTTTACAATAAGTGGAAGGAGCCTTAGTAAGATTATGTAATATTCTCAAGGTCACAGATAAAGTTAAGAACAAAACTGGGATTTAAACCCAGGGTAGCTCATGCTATAAACTTTGCCTCACCTGGATTCAGGTCTTTACTGGGGGTACTGAGTTTCCCCTTGAGTCCAACATGATAATGGTAATTAAAATAAGCAAACCTTAAGAGATCAGTGAAACTCCAAGGGTTACAATTACATAATTTCCTACAGTTTTACTCCTTTGCTATAGTGTTGCCTTTTATTGTTATATCGGATTAAGTTATTCTCTTGTAATATTTAACAAATATTAATCTATATAAATTTTTATTGCTTAAAAGCCTATAGGCAATTCACTCATTTTCTTTTTTTTTTTTTTCTCATTTTTTCTTATTTTTGTGTTCTAACATCTCAGATGTAGTAACTATAAAAAATGTCCATGAGGCCTAGGTAGAGTCAACTTTCACTAGAATCCGATACAGTGGGGCTCAGCCAAATTCTACTACACAGTTGGCATGCTAAACAGTTACAGACAGTGCTTGGGCACCAACCCACCATTGAAGTCTCCTATCAAGTTTTACCTGTTGGCTTTCAAAGATTAGAAGGTTAATTGTGTTCTACAGATTTTAGAGAGATGATTGGAGCAGCATTGCCTTACCTGCTAAATGGTCACAGGTGTTGCAAGAATGTCTTAATAAGATGTACCACAAACATTCACATAGGTCCTAGAAATCAGAAGTACAGAACTAAATAAAAAATGTTAAAGCCTTTCTTTAAAAGAACGACAATCTGTACAGGCACTATAAATTCTGTTTGATGGTAAATCTTAACCTGCTGCTTTATTTAACCCCCTGCTGACCACTGCATATGGGACATTTCAAACCAATATCACTTGAAATGTGTTAGAACTATCACCTGGTGATTGTCTTCCCTGGAAGATAATGTTTCATGGTAAATAAATAATGAGCTCTAGAGAGTAGTTATTTTTAGAAAGAATTGAGAGAGAAGAATTAGTGCAGAGATCATAAGGTGAAAAGGTCCAGGAATTGAATACAATGTATGAAAATATCAAGTAAGTGTTTTCTGTCTTTTGGAATGAGATGAGAGGGAAAGAGAAAGTTGCCATTGGCCTTTACTTTTTTGTTGCTGAGTAAGTGAAAAGAAACAGAAAATGAGGTTCTTCCAACTTCAAACTGTTACAATATGGTTACTTACATGCCCTACAGAGAATTCCTGAAGGCACAAACTCAGTCACAAATCGGTACACATCAGCATTTTGCATAAAAGGAAAACATCCATATCTGACTCCAGCAACAATGAAATCAATACAGAAACATTTCCAGAGAAGTCCTGCAGGTTTTTTATGCATTTACAGCTAGTACATCGTGCAAAAAATCTTCTGACTGTTTAATAAATCAACTTTAGAGCCGCAATCCCTAAACTTCCATGATTTTCTTTATCATCGCCTGGAGAGCACCCTGAAGACGTTAAGTCGCCTTTGTTTCCCCTACTGTTTCTATCCTTATTAAATGCTTTATCTCTCTGCTGGTTTTTTTGATGGGTTTGAACACAAGGGTTAAATCCATACTTACAGCTTTTCTACCATAGCCTCCTCCAAAGCTTGCAGAAAATCATAAAAAGAGCATCTGACCAACTCCAGAGCCAAAATGCTGCCCTCGGCTCTCTGCCTTGGCCCAGACTTCTCCCTCAATTATGCGCATTCATATATTGCATTTTATTTTATTTACCACTGAATGTGTGAGGCACCAGTATGAATCAAATAATTATTTTAAATATTCCAAAAAGCATACTTGAAAAGATTTTACAAGTATGTTAAAGATAATGTTTAAGATCCTTAAGGAAATTTTGAATACTATTTACAGTTTTATTGGTACAGAAATCTATTACACTGAATATTACTTTTGTTAAAAGATAGATGTGATTCTGTAGAGCTAGAGCTAGGGTCTAGAGCTCACAGACCCCTTGAGCCCATTCACAAATCCTTCACACGCAGGTCTATGAGCTAGGTAACCAGCAAAAAGGTCCTTGGAGCCTTGGTTAAAGTAGGAATAATCTTTATTCAGCACGCACACATCTAAGAGTTAGGCAATACACAGAGAAACTCAGAAACTCAACTGTTACTGGCAAAGTCCAAAGAAAAACTGAGCAGCTGCCAGCAGAGTAAACATGCTCTATTTTTAGACACCAGCTCTGCAGCCATCTCTGATTCACAAACGCAGCAAACTAAAAAGATACATGGGTGCTCATGCGCACTAACACCACCCACAAGCAACTTGTTTACAAGAAATGTGCTGCTCCACCCCCAACCAGACCTGAGCCCAGGGAGCCTGACTAAATTATCCTATTTTCCCCACAGATTCATTTAAGAAAATTAGAACTTTTATATAAATGTAAATTAAATATCTTCATAATGCAGATGTTTGTATTAGGTAAGAGGGAGGAATAAATATTTGGTATTCAGTAACTTAGCAGTTACAGTCACCAAAGTACAACAAAGAAACCAATCAATCATCATGGTTTGGTTAGGACACAGCCCTCAGATTTTAGATTAGACTTCCTTGTGATATAGTACCAAACCTCTCTTGTAATGCCAGTCATATTCTGTTTGTATTAAAATATCCATGTAATTCTCATATTATGCTCCAGTTTTCTCACCTATAAATTGGGAATAAAATTGGTTGTTTTAAGGGCAAATATGAATTAATACTCAAAGATGTGCTTAGATAACACCTGTCACATAGTAAGTGCTCAATATATTTACTTGCAACAATGACTGGTGTCTCATTAGATTGTAAAGTCCTTAAAAACTTAAACTCTGTTTTGTTTATATTTGGATTTCCTAAATTACTAAACTCCTAAGAGCCCCTCAACAAGGGCTTGTTAAATTAATTGGTACTCTGAAAATTGAGAAATACATACTAAATTATACAATGGGCAATTGTCCCAATTTTATACATAATTTAAATAATACTTAAATATTTTAAAAATATATTGTTTTTAAAAAGTAAAAAATATGATATAGCCAAATGGGGACATAAAGAAACTCTCCCATTCACCACTAGCCCAGCATCCTATTTTCAAAGCCCAGTTTCAGTACTACCTCCTCCATTAAAACTTCCTTGATCAGCCCTCACTCATTTTCCACAAAAGCACCAGTCATATTCTGTTTGTATTAAAATATCCATGTAATTCTCATATTATGCTCCAGTTTTCTCACCTATAAATTGGGAATAAAATTGGTTGTTTTAAGGGCAAATATGAATTAATACTCAAAGATGTGCTTAGATAACACCTGTCACATAGTAAGTGCTCAGTATATTTACTTGCAACAATGACTGGTGTCTCATTAGATTGTAAAGTCCTTAAAAACTTAAACTCTGTTTTGTTTATATTTGGATTTCCTAAATTACTAAACTCCTAAGAGCCCCTCAACAAGTGCTTGTTAAATTAATTGGTACTCTGAAAATTGAGAAATACATACTAAATTATACAATGGGCAATTGTCCCAATTTTATACATAATTTAGATAATACTTAAATATTTTAAAAATATATTGTTTTTAAAAAGTAAAAAATATGATATATCCAAATGGGGACATAAAGAAACTCTCCCATTCACCACTAGCCCAGCATCCTATTTTCAAAGNCCAAATGGGGACATAAAGAAACTCTCCCATTCACCACTAGCCCAGCATCCTATTTTCAAAGCCCAGTTTCAGTACTACCTCCTCCATTAAAACTTCCTTGATCAGCCCTCACTCATTTTCCACAAAAGCACTACCAGACTTAGTGCTGTTCATTTTTCACGTACAGTCGGCCCTCCATCTGCAAGTTCCGCATCGGCTTCTGACTGTGAATCAAAAATATTAAAAGAAGAAAAACAATACAACAATAAAAAATAGTAAGAATAAAAAATAATACAGTATAACAACTGTTTATATAGCACTTATATTATACTAGGTATCATAAGTAATCTAGATATGATATAAAGTATACTAAAGGATATTCATAGATTATATGCAAATACTATGCCATTTTATATCAAGTACTTGAGCATTCAGGAGTTTTGATATCCACTGGTGTCCTGGAACCAATGCCCTGCAGATCCCTAGAGATGACTGTAATCTATCTCTTTCTTCCTGGTTAATTGTGCACAAGAATATGTTTGCTTAAAAGCAAAAATCATAATTAAATCTCTTTGTTTTTTGCAAGACTCATAGTTGAAAGCCTTTTTCCAGAGTAGGTTCACAGTAATGTTTGCTGAATGAATGAATGAAAGAAAACATGCTCAGTACCAGAGTACTTTGACAGTACTAAGAAATATAAGATATTCTTTCTGCCATCAACTCTATTGCAACCTCTTATAATTTATGTTTCCATGCACATCAGACAAGGGTAAGAACCAGTGGTTGTTTTCCACAAATCATAGGATGCACCCACCGCTAAGTGCTGCAGATCTATGGACTCAGAGTGCAGTGGGTTAGTCTTGAATCTCGGCAGATTTGGGGAAGAGCAAAAACAGTCTTTGAGGAGTGCTAAATTATTGAATTCTGAATGAGGACAGTCTCTTGACGATGTGAGGAGTCTGTGTGGCTACGGGGAAGACAACCAAAGAGAGTTTTAGGTGCAGGCAGGTGAGGTGAGTGGAGACGCATGTTTGGCTTTCACTGACACCTGACTGAAGGGCAGCCAGCCCTGCACAAGACAGCTGAATGAGTATCCTTGGTTTCCAGTTTCCCAGTGTCCTCGGGAAGGAAGAGGAAACCTGGAGGCGGGCCAGCGCCCCACTTTGGGTCAGCTTTCCAAGTCATGAGAAGCAGTACTCTGGTATGTGTTTTGTTTGTTTGTTTGTTTGTTTGTTTGTTTGTTTTTAATGAAGATAAAGTCCACTGTCTTACCAACTAGCCTTGGTAGCCTTTTCATTTTCTAGAGACTCATGCTAGAGCAGAAGGAGCAAATTGGGATTTGAATCCTTCCACTGGGGCTAACCAGCTAAGATTTCTCCAGCAACACCTGCAGCAATTCAAGCATTCACACCTGCAAATGAGGACAGTTGTGTCCCCTTCATAGTGTGGCAAGGATCAGAGGTAAATGTATGTGACCTCTCACAACAAGCATTTGATATAAGGCAGCTGCTATCATTATTAACATTACTATTATTTTTATGTTTGCTTATATGTCTTCCAATACATCCCAGAAGGAGATAAAATAAGTCCCTAATTACTTTTTCTTTATTTGAAAGTATTTATTGTTGATTCCTAGATGCCAGATATCTGTTAGGCACTGAGGATATTTTAATGAACGAGACAGTTTTGACTGTTCCTCTCATGGGCGTTATTATCAGCTACAAGCAATATATATTGAATAATTAAGCATGATAACTCTGCAAAGTAAAAGTTAAGAATGAGCAAAAGCATGAAGCAGTGAGTGAGCTGATGAAAGCTGAATGTTCAAGAGCTGGTACAGGAGAGTTGCTAGGAGCACCTTCCAGAGCTGGGCATCTCCGTGCCTCCTCTGCAAAATATGAAGAGAATTGTACCTACCGCATAGGATTGCTGTGAGGATTCAATCGTACTGGAGCCCTCCTTATAGGAATCTTATGAGGATTGAATGAGTATATAGAAAGTGCTTAATACAGTGCTTAGTACATGGGAAGTGCTATGTGATCTTGTGTTTGAGGAATAGACTGTGGGAATATGGAAGCCACTATGTCACCAGATAGCTGAGGTCCTTGCGTATTGCTTTATAGTTAGGAAAAGCTTTGTAGGGAAGCTAAGTGTATCACATGAATAAGCCTTTACTAAGGCGAGTCATGGGGTGGAGAGGTGGAAGGAAGGTATTCCAGGCAGAGCAGTGTATTCTGTGGAGGAACCAAAGTTCAACACAGCTCATCAATGCAGCGTGATACAAGCCACATATGCAATTCCAAATTTTTAGTAATGGCATTAAAAAAAGGCAGGACAAAGAAAAAGATAATGAGGTTAATTTTAATAATATACTTTATTTAACCAGTATGTCAGAAATATTATCATTTCAACACATAATCAATATAAAAATATTAAAGAGATATTTACACTTTTTTCATGCTAAGTCTTTGAAATCTGGCACATGCTTTTACACTTTAGAGAACATTAAAATTTGGACTAGCCCAATGTCAAGGGTTCGATGTACATAACTAATGGCTACCATATTTGACAATGCAAGGCTAGATAGTCCTTTACAGACTTTTGCTCCAGCTTAGGAGTTTGTACCTTATCTTATGATGGTGGCACTGGGGGAGAAGTGAGGATGGTGGCATTCTGGCAGAAAGATGGATTAATTAAATTTGCCTTCTAGAAAGTTCCCCTACTGCTACAGCTGTATGGAGTTTGGGTATAGGTGTATGGGGGATGGGTGTGGGTGCAGCTGTATGGAGTGAGCACAGGTGAAGAAAGCATGGAAGCCAGAAGACCGTGGGGAGACCATGGCAGTTGCCTAGGAGAAGACCTGGGAGCCAGAACAAAGTTGCAGCAATGGGTGGAGAGGACAATGGAGTTGAAGGATGGGAAGGAAACCAAATGCACAGGGTAGGGTGACCAGATGCACGTCGGTCTGGTGCAGGAGAGGGGGGATAAGAACAAAAGACAAAAGGCAGGTTTCTGAAGTTCACGCCTGGGTGCCTGGATGCCTGGGTGGTGCTGGTGGCTCCACGCGGGGATGATAGGGGAATGTTGATGAGCTTCGGTTAGACATGTGGACTAAGTTGCCTGCGGTTTTGCCAAGTTGAGGTGCCCAGCACTGTACATTCTACCAATGAAGAGTCGGTATATTATGGGAACGTAAATTGCTGCTGTCAATCAGCACTCCTCAAAAACAATTTTGCCACAGAGTTAGCTGCGTCTTCATTATCACTTGATTACAGTTTTAAACTTAGACTGAGACATTTCATTTACTCGGACACATTTCTCTCAGATCTACAGTTAAGCCTGTGGGCACATGGAGTCTTTATTTAAAAATTACTTAGTCATTATGTGGCATGATGGCATGAACTGTGTGGGCAGAATGACTGAGTTGTAATTGTGACTCTGCCACTTACTATGGAAACTTGGGCATTACTTAACTTCTATGTGCCTCAGTTTTCTCAACTGCAACATGGAATTGAATATACTTAGCTCATAGATAGGTGTAAAGCTCAGAATGATTTCGAACATATAGTAAGCACAATACAAATATCGGCTAAATAAACATGCTTCAGGCGACCTTACAGAATGTGTCCTCTTTGTAAATATGGTGTCTTGTGTCTTCTTTGTCTAAAGCATTTAGATCTTATCTATATATCAAGTGATTTAAAAAAAAAAAACTCTATTTGGGCCGGCCTGGTGGCACACTCGGTAGAGTGTGGCGCTTGGGAGTGCGGCGGCGCTGTTCGGATCCCATATAGAGACCGGTCTGCTCACTGGTTGAGCGTGGTGCAGGCGCGACACCGAGGGTTGCAATCCCGTTGCCGGTCACGAAAAAAGACAAAAAGGAAAAAAAAACCTCTATTTTAAACTAATCCCAAATATTTTTATTAAAATAACTGGTCAGAGAGTGTCTTTTTTGTTTTTTGTTTTTTTCCAATTCTATTTTTTTCTCATGAACATGGGCTATTGCAATAGCAAAGAGCCTCTAGTAACTGGTAATCCTTTAACATAATTTTTTTTTAATATTTAATAAGAAATAATGATAAAAAGTAATAGATAAAAGTGGGATTTTCATTCTTAAAGTATTTTCTGATATATTTTCATTTTTTCTTGCTCTAGAATTTAGAGTGTTTTCCTTTTTTCCTTATTTCTTGGGAGAATAAAAGTATTAATAAAAGAGAACACCTGACTGAATTTGTTTTCTGTTCTTTCATTAGATACCCATTACATTCTGTAGGAAATACCCCAAGATAGTTAAGTCAGGAGTTAAAAAAAAAATCTGCTAGCCATTTCAGGATATTGAGTTCTTAATTCTAGATTATAACGGTGTCTAGTATGTGCCAGATTCCATATTAATAGTTTATGAACATGCTGATATATCACACTGAGCTGGCTGGAATGTGGTCTGTGCTACTTAGGGCATGTGGGTCAGGGAACAGAAGAACACACACACACACACTTGATAGAAGCTCTAGGTCTCTCCAAATGGATGTGCATTCCCCATAGAGGTTGGACACTGTG
Organism: Galeopterus variegatus; assembly: GCF_000696425.1. NCBI lineage: Eukaryota > Metazoa > Chordata > Mammalia > Dermoptera > Cynocephalidae > Galeopterus > Galeopterus variegatus. Next base: position 437,498 of record NW_007727467.1, on the reverse strand, counting down.
ATGGTTAATTTTAGGTGTCAACCTAACTAGATTAAAAAACAGATATAAATACATTATAATACAGTCATTTTAAAGAAAATATTTGAAACATAACCCCCAATGTGGTGGTGGAAGGTAGGGCCTTTATGGGGTGATTATATCCCCGAGACTGTGCCATCATCACAGAGTGATAGTTTGATGGTGTAATGGGTTGTCATGGGCATGATTCTGATGGCTTTCAAAGGGGAGCAAGTGAAAAGGTCAGCTCTCTCTTGCTCAGCCATGTGATACCCTGAGTTGTGGTAGAGAGTCAACACCCAGAGGAAGGCCCTCACAAAATGTGTTCCCTGGACCTTGAACTTCCCAGCCTCTAAAACCATAAGAAATAAATTTTATGCCTTCATAAATTACCCAGTTTCAAGTACTATCTCATAAGAAACAGAAATGGACTGATACAGACAGGGAGAAGGTAGGTGTTCTAGGTAGGCAGAGCCTGTAATCATAGAGTAAGATAAAAACAGTATAGTCTTTGTCCTTAATGAGCTATCAGTTGAGTGGGGGGTGTTGGGAGCATGCTTGTAGGTAATTAATTACAAAACAACATAGTCAGTGCCTGACAGATGGGCATGTCCTATTTGGGGGAAGGAAAGAAGCAAGGAAAGCATATTCCTGGGAAAAATCAGAGAAAGCTTCCCACAAGAGAGATTCTGTAACATTCAGGAACTTTCAATTCTCTCATGCTAAAGCAAAAATTAATTCTAACTGAAGAAGTCAATGCATTTAGGATAGGCACACCTGTTTTCTCCCTGATAATGGTGTTAGAGATAATCTCAATGGAAGCCTTTTCGTTTGTTTTACCATGAAATCTCTGATGTTGAGAAATGCATGTGTTTTAGGGGAAAGAGTTTCTCACATTTATCTTATTTAAGGAACTCATGTACCTTTTGAGTGACACAAATCGAGATAGCTCTTTTATCTCAATGGAAGCCTTTTCGTTTGTTTTACCATGAAATCTCTGATGTTGAGAAATGCATGTGTTTTAGGGGAAAGAGTTTCTCCCATTTATCTTATTTAAGGAACTCATGTACCTTTTGAGTGACACAAATCGAGATAGCTCTTTTTGTCCTTTTCAGAGTCGGAGAGAGGAAAAGCAAGGAGAAAGCTGTTTTAGGATAGGAACTGGGGAGGAACTGAAACAAACCTAAGAGCAAGGCAGATGATGAGGCACAAGGGAGAATTACATTTCTATTTATTTGTGGGAGTGGAAGGTGGAAGAAAATAGCTAACAGACGGTCTTCAATTTGACTTTGGTGGAGACCTTCGTCTTACTGTCATGAATTAGATGCTGCCAGTGCATCTTTTCTTGCATATTTATTGCACCTTCTCCTAGTCAAGAAAACCCTTCAATGATCAAACTTGGCCAAGAGTGTCTTCCTGTTGGGCCTGTGATTTTGATCTGAGCATAAAATTGCTGGCAGTGTTGCTGTTTCCATCATGGGCAAACCAGTTAATTAACGCAAAGTGGAGAGACACTGGAGTAGGCATAACCTGGAATACAATAGAGAGCTTCATTTGGTTTACATAACACTCTATATCTACTCTCAAAGCCACTGGCACTGAACCTGTAAACACATATAGAAATTATGGGTTTCTCAAATGCATTTACATGCGGATTTGAAAAAGCTAGTTTTTTAGTGTATATAGATATGATTCTTGGATGTAGTTCTATTAGAGCACTACACAAGAACTTAATATTATTATTTGTTCAGATTTAAAGTGCAGCAAAGGTGGCAGCAAGGTCTCTAGACCAGAAACCAGGAATCCTGGGTTCTCTGTATGACCTCAGGCTCCCCAACCGCATCTATAAAATGATAGCACAAGCTTGCTGTTTCCTAAGTTTACCTTCAGTTCTACCATCAGGTTAGTTAAATATTTAGATATTGGATAACTTGGGTGGTTGCCAAATTTTTGCGCTGCAAATCTAGTAAGATTATTAAAAGTACAAGTTTTCTTATTTCAGGAAAAAACCCATTGGTATCATTTCTCATCTGCTAATTTAGTAACTTAATTTATAAACCTAACCAATTCCTAATGATGACTTTAGAGTTTTTGTAGAATTATGTTAATAACTTGAATGAAAGTCTGCTAACTCGTAGTCTTAAACTTTTACATAAATAGTTTTGGCATATCTTATCTGCTTTATGATCTATAATAGACAACTTAATCCAATTACAAGAAATAGTTGGCTGCTGGAAATATGCATTTAAGAACTTAAACCAGGGGCTTGGCACTAAAAATTAGGTATGTGAAGAATCGAGTACTAATATGAGGTTCTAAATATAGAAATTTATTCTCTAATAAGGTCTAAAGCTTGAAAATTAGGCCAGCATTGTGCTTTATAAGCTAAATAGCTACAGTTAAAACTAAAATTGGAAACTTTGTACCAACCTTTAGAAGGTGCTGGTTTGAAGTTTAGAAAAGTGATAGGAAAAACTATAAACAAATGTCATATTGATTTTCATTTGAGTTAAGTATCAACTGTTTTAGTATGCTTTTCTTTTTATAACATATATGTAGTATTGGGAAATCTATAATCTTTGAATAATTATAGAACTTTCTTAACTTGTAAGTATACAAAGTTTTTGGTTTTTAATTAACTATTTTACGTTTTTATAATTTTTTTGCAATTATTTAGAACAGTAAATGGTAATATTTCTTGGTAAAATCTTATCAGAAAAATTATATATAGATAGAGAACAAGCTATTTGTTCTTGGAAAAGAAGAGGTATTTATGCTTTTATTCTAAGATGTGAACTTTCATAATTGAAAATATGAGTCAAATTATTTACATCAAGAATCTTCAACCAATAGAGTATAGGGTAGTCCAGGTTGTGCACCAGGCTTAAGGACCATGTAATACAGTTATGTGTAGAACAAGAAATTTTTAATCAGAAATGTCTGGATTTAAATATCTCAAAGAGGTCTGCTACTTTCTAATTCCTTATATTTAAGTGCACTTAATTTCTCTGGCCATCAGTTTCCTCAACTGCAAAATGGCTTACTGTATATCTTCCCTGAGACCTTTCTTAAACACTTGACCCTTGGTTCTCATCTTACTATAGGAACTTACACCCTGCTATTGTTTCACTGGGCTTAACAGGACCATCTGAGAGATAAAAAAAAAAATAAAAATAAAAATAAAAAACTGGGCATTTCTGTCCAGTTAATGAGAATCATAGTTTACACACAAATTAGGGATGGTGTTAGTTAGGGGAATGTTAGCTGCCAAACACCATTTATGATATACTTTTCAATTGCTCCAAAAAGTCTCATTCCTTTCAAAGTCTTTCCAGATTTCTTTAAGTGAAATCCAGAATACACCAAATTAGAAACATTCCTTAAAGATACTGATGACATCCTGATCTTTGAGCAAAGTACAAAAATTAAGCCAACTTTGAGATTTGTAAAGAAAGTGCTATTGTCTCAAATAATCGTCCAGTGGTGAAAAGAACCCTCTAAACACACCCTCGCTTATCTGTGAGATAGACACTGATTTTATTTGTGAATTGCATGTGTGTGGTGTATGGCCTAAAAGCATCATCTACCTTGGATTGTTAACAGTCTTCGGGCTGGAAATGGCAGCAATGGGACAGGATACTCTCCACTTTGGAATTTGTTCTCCACTGGGCAAGTCAAGCCAGAGCCTGGTGACCCTGCAGCATGGGGCAAGGTCCATTTATTTACTTGAGATTCTGCCTTGGGGCTGGACTCATGAATGAGTGATATGTTTTTGGGGGACACAGTAGAAGATGGTGAATCCTAATCAATTTTATCAATATGTTCATGATTGTACTTGTGCTCATGTGCTTTGTTAATTTAGGTGTTCGTTGTTATGACCTGAAACACATGCATATTTTAATCACTACATTCTTCTGCAAGAGCAGATTTGAACAGCATATGTTTCCATAAAATGAGAGAAAGTGTCTTCTTATGTGGGATTCATTCTTTTCTGTTTGTTAGGTGAGAAAGGTCTGCTCTTCAGGGCTACAGGTGTTTAATTCCATTATTTTCCTTCTCTATTATTGTAGATATTTGAAAATTCTATTGCAGAATGAAGGCTGCTTTTAACAAACCATATCCTTAAATTTGCTTCTGAAATATGTGGAACGATGATTCTGGCAACAGTTCTCAGTCAGTCATTTTTCACAGAGCTAGTAGATGTATTGTTTTTGAGGCTGCCCTTCTGATAGAAGAATGTTAGCACAGACATGGATATAGCTTTGGATTAATTGAGCTTAAAATTAAATTTGCATTTTTAGGAAATTCCTGAAATTTTGGTTTTGAAATAATGACTCTCTTTAAAAATCTTAATAATTTAAGGGTGTTATTTTCATAGCTTTCCTGGAAGAAAAAGTAGCTATTATCATCTTCACTTCATGGATAGAAGAGAAAAGAATCTCATTCTTTTTAAGTCAAGTGAGTTATTGAATGCCACAAGAGCGAGTCCCAGTTCTTGCTAGGGTTATAATTCCTAAGGGTGCAACTTTCAATTCTGATTAAGGACAATGGCCAGAAGGAAGTAAATTAGAGCAATACTTATAATGTTACATGTGGATAAACGTCTTGAATATTTAAGTTACAGGTTCTTTTTACACTGCAAACACAATGCATAATAGTACAAATTACAGTTGAGGAAGAGGATCGAGGTGTTTTTGAAAGTTTGTTTTACTTTTTTTGTAGCTTTAAACCAATCCCTTAATGTGACTTAATTTTGACTTTGGCAGTTAAGCTTCCTATGCAATGAAAAGTCATTTGGGGAAGGAAGAGTAGGTGGTCCAAGGTGTATTACCTTTGGAAGTTTATGAGTCTAAAATTCAACATAATATAATATTGCAATCTTAAAGGGAGGCTATGTAAATGTGTTACTATAGTAGTTAAGTATATAAATGATTTTCCTGCTTATATATAGACTTCTGCACAGCTCCTACATATATCATGTAAATGAATATTTACCAGAGAGACCCTTAAGTATATATCAGACCTGGGAACTTTTACCTTGGTGTTTTAAAAATACATATTAAATAAATGATCTTGATTCAGAAAATTATATTAGCACTGTCAGAATTAGCCTATGGTATGTTATTTAAATAGATAGTCTATACTTTCAAGAAGAATGGTTTTGCTGCTTGAATAAATTTAAAAATTGAGTCAGAAAAAAACCCAAAATAAGTCCTTCCCCTAAATTATACAAACTGAAATTCATATGCATTTTCACACTGAATGGCTTTCTCTACCAAGGGTGAGCCTACTTTGTAGAAGAAATGCTACATTAAATTTTTAAAGGCATTGTTTCAGGAAAGGAAACAATTATTTTTATCATTGTCCATGATATGCAACTCAGCATTCTGCTTTAAAACCTTCTAAAAATGTCTCACCAATCTCAGGATCAGTTATTGAAACTTCTCCAGTCCACCATTAGCTAGTTGTAGCTCTGCAATGTGGCTGGGTGGCATTTTTATACTCACTTATTTATCTATACCTCTCTTTAGAGAGGTAGGCTATCCAGTTCCTCCTAAATGCTTCTTTTCTTTTGGTTGCTCTAAACATGGGGATAGAGACTAGGTTGGAATAGATAAGGGAATGTGTGCATATAAATCTATTTAAGTGTTAATTTAATAATCTTATTAGGATGAATTATAATCCATTAGAGCTTTATTTGTGTATGTGTGTGAGAGACTGTATGATTTTTTTACTCAGATCTATTTCATTCTGAAAAAAAAATCTTGCAAATGTGTAAATTGCATTGAAAACTGCCCCACGCTCCTCTTTCCTCTCTCATCTGTTCATCTACTTCTAAATGACCCAATTTATGAGTATGTAAGCTGGTATTCTCCTTCCTGGTTTATTATATTCATCCTTAGAAAAGAGAGATCACAAACGCATCAGCATAGACAAACTGCTGTAAGCAGTAACGTTTGAAGCTGACACACTTATAGAGTCCTTGACAAAAATAGGATTTCATTTGTACTGAAATTTTTTTCCCCTGAACCAGTTTTGCCAATGCTATATAGTAAATGCCAACTTTGGAAATGCAGGATTGGGGAACACAATGTTTCAGTAGGTGGCGCTTCAACACAGCCCACCTGCTCTGGGGCTTAACGTGTGTGCTCAACTTTCTAGTACCTATGGTGCGTCAAAGAGGCTTGGCCCAGATTGCATGTTTTGCATCTAGATTGTTGTCTCAAGCAATAACAATGTCAAATGCAGCTGAAACACCCAGGCAGAAAGGACTGTTACTGTATTCCTGTAGGCCCTTGGTAATTATTTTAACACACACACATTCATCTGTACCTACACTAGCTCTACTTCTAAAATTAAAAACCATAGAAAACTGATCTTAAAATATCAGAGATATTTCAGTAATTTCAGCTCCATATTTATTTTTTGATTGGGTTATTGGTTTATTTCATATTTTCATGTATGCACGTCTATTTTTTCCCCTTAAAAATCAACTTTGCAATATTTTTACACCATTAATTCCTGGTTTAAAAAAAGATTTCCTCTTTTACATAATTTTACCATTTAAATAAATGAAAGAAAGTATACATATACAAAAATGCTAGATCTCTTTTTCTTTTTTTAATTTGGTAAAAAAAAAAAAATCTGCCGTGATGCTCCTTTTAACATGTTAATAAATTGACATAAACCAGAATGATTAAGCGGATGGTAAGCCACATGTCTTTGACAGACAAGAATAGAGGTGCTTGGAGAGAAATGTACTCTGAAGGGTGTCACTGCACCAGCAAAACTCCCTGTGGTCCACTGATCTAAAGATATCTGCAAACTTCATCCAAGAGAAGATAAGGAAAGAAAAAAGAATACTTTAGCAATAACCAGGCACTCATCTCTATAAAGTTGAGAAACTGACCACTATTGCATTTCCCCCCCTGATTTGCTGCCCAGCATTCAGAGTTCAGAATATCATACAGGTATTTTAGATTGTTGTGTAATTTGCTAATGTATTGAAATCTTCTAAATATACAATAAATAGATTTTCCATTTGAAAATACTGTGATATTAGGAAAGTTCCACCACTTCTTTTTCATAAAGTCTTTGCCTTTCAATCTGCTGCTTTTGTATAAAATAAATTGAAATACACATTTTCAGAAGAGCAAGTGGATATAAAATAAATTGCATAACTATAATTTTACATATAATATTGATATGAAAACTTAATTTATATGTAAAGTAATGACAATTATAATTGATACAAAGATGAACTATTTAAATGAATGAAATAAAAGAAGAAAAATGAGGTTTGTGTTTCTCCAACCTTCTCTGTTGTATCTTCTGTCATTTATAGAAACTAAAAAACAAAATTAACAGAAAGGATACATTTTTGGCTCTACTATATTTCTGAAAAAACTTCAGAGAATAAAGCATAATAACATAATAAAACATAGTAAAATAGTATGATTTTTTAAAATAATCAGTGATCAAAACATTGAACATGATTTTTTTTTCCTCCTTGAAACGGCTAATAGGACAAAACTCAGTGTCAGCTGTCTTTTTCTTTCATTTATAATTCTTGATAGATTTATTATACATTTAAAAGAAAAACTCAGATTTAATTTTGAAAATTCTTTTCTCCTCAAAAGCACAGTATGTACAACGGCAAGTGCTATGATGTAAGTTTCAGTTTCTTTCTCTAAGAAACATTATCTTTCTTACGTGTGCATGTGCATCTATTAGATTTTAATACTCGTTCTATATTTCTGTATATTACTAATATAACTTTCCAATGAAGAAAAAAGGCCCTCTAAAATTCCACATATTTGTTATTAGAATATATTGACATCCCTTGCTTCATTGACTTTTTATTACAGTCCTGAGGTTAAAAAAAAAAAAAAATGCCAGTGTCAGCTCAGCTCTTTGCTGTGATTCTAAATAAAGCTCTCTGGCATTTTCTCTTTGCTTCAGTTCAGTAGATTTTTTTTCACTCCACCTTATTTTCAGTAAAAGACAGGTTTAAAACAAACTCGAAAGATGTAGAATTGTTTTCTTCTCCTAAGGTTTCATTTCTGGCATTTTCTCTTTGCTTCAGTTCAGTAGATTTTTTTTCACTCCACCTTATTTTCAGAAAAAGACAGGTTTAAAACAAACTCGAAAGATGTAGAATTGTTTTCTTCTCCTAAGGTTTCATGACACAAAATGCCAACATAAAGGATAATCTTGCATCAGGTCCCCTTGGCCACTGCCGCTTCCACCGAGGCCCTGGCATCTGTCAGCAAAGTACGCTCCAATCTGGGTGCCCTGCTGAGCTGAGATATGGCTGCCTCCCCCAATAAAGGGCCACACTGCTCCAGAGCCAAAACACAGGATCATCTGATGCGAGTCTGGCCTAATGAAAGTCCAGCATGGGGCTAAATGAGTTTCTACCACTGCTGGGTGAGGGGCTAATGATGGAACAGCTCCCTGGGCTCTCTGCTGCTGTTGGTATCTTTGTCGGGGCATATGGCAGTTGGCTGGATGCCTTCCTCGTGTGATTTCCTATCGGATGTATCCTGAATTCTCAGGATATATATGCTATATCTTTTCTTCCCTTCTCTGGCTCTCTTTGGCCCCCCTCTTTCTCAGACACCTCTGTATTCTGATGGACTCTCA
>NW_007727467.1:421185-428410 GCF_000696425.1 Galeopterus variegatus | reverse complement strand
AATATTGCCTGCATATAATTGTATCTGAATTTCATTTATTCATATCTGTGACTTGTCTTTAAATGTGTACTTACTGTCCTTATTAGCTTCCATGTAGATTAAAGTACTGAGGATTGAAGGGCATGATCATGAAAGCCTAATGGAACAGGTTGTTTTATCCTGTATAGTACAAAGTCACACATCTAAAAGCAGCAGGGTTGGAGAGAAGATCCTGAGCTTAGACATTCTGATATTTAAAGTTCATGGTTTTTTGTTCTCTTTGCTCAGGCATCTTTATTATTATTATTATTATTATTTGTCACTGCTATTCAATTTATATTTGTCAGAAAACTCTGGAACTTAAATACAATGTGAAATTTGCTTGGCTGCAAGAAATAGCCCATTCTAATCTAAATATAAGTGATCCTTTCATAAACTTGTTCTGAAGAATTCTAAATGAAATCTCTTAAAAATCACATGTTTCTTACTGAATGAACCCATTCGCATATTGAGGTTCCACGTGGGCTCCAGGTGGCCCCCCGTGGTGACCACGCGGTCAGTGACATGATCTAACTGAGATTGTTTTCTTGTAAATCGCATGGTGCAGAAACGCCATCACGTTCCACATGCCGTATGCCCCATTTTAATTTATTCCCATGATGGAAACTCCATTAATATAATTTTGGAACAATGTGAAAATGATAGGAAAATTTTCTGTGTCACTGAAAAAGTAAGCCTGCTTTCTTCTTAAGGAAATATTGCTTTAAAAACACAAGAAAATCCAGTTGCTACTTTGTAAAATTTCTTTTTCCTGCAAATATCATTCACAAAGTATTTTCAAGTCCGCAGGACTGAAATACATTGTAATATTTTCCCTGTGTTTGTACACATTACTTTTGTGTGATGTCCAGAAAAAAATTTTAAACCTCCATTATTTTTTGTTTCTCCCTAATAAATTTATTAGAATTTTTTAAATGCTTGTATTTTTGAGGCTCGCCATGAACCAAAGAAACGTGCATCTCTGATTTGGTAGTTACCATTGTGCATTACTTTATAATCCCTTAACTTCAGACAAATGCAAGATAATACGGAATAACAAAAAGACTAATGGACTAAGAAGTCAAGAATCCCGAATTATCATCATAATTCTGTCACTTCACAGGAACATGTCACTATTAAAAAATTATAGCAATAGCCACAAATCGATTGATGTATTGTGTGTCAAACACTATTTTTTCCTTGATGATCTAATTTTATCATCAGAGTCACTGAGGTTTAAAGAATTTTAGAAACAGGTCCAGAGTGTCACAGACAGTAAGGGATACAGCAAACCTTCAAACCTACTTAACTTCAGACCCTGAAATCTTCAAAGCATATTTTCATCCCACCTTCGAACATGTTTTATCTCTCTAAACCACAGTTTTGGACTAGAAAGTTTCTGGTTTTTATCTCAGCTATTAACTTCTGAGTCTGCTGTAATTTGCAACTACTACCTCCCCAGCCTAATGCAGGGAGTGGTGCTATAATTGGATGCAAGGGTTTTCCATGTCACAGGGTAAAACCAAGCCACCTTACAGATAAAGTATGAGAGTGGGATTAACAATAAACCACTAAGTCCCTGGCATCTTGGGAGTGTAATCATTAGTACTGACTACTTTAGAATATGTGGGACCTTTTTAGCTACTGATGCTTTTTAAGTTTTCTATTATTTAATTAGCCTGTCTAGGGGAAAAATAAAAGGAAACAAAAAAGAAAATCTCAGGGTTTGCTAATTTATATCTGCTACTCCTAATTTGATCATCTACTTCCAAAATATTAGTTTAACAAATTTTGAAAAATTCTACAATTACAGAAAAAAAAATCACTAGATTTAAAAGGAGAGAGGGATTTCCTTTTAGTAAAAGCATGTTTTTATGTTCACCTACTAACCATCTGGCTTCCCAGAACATCTTTGTGGTAAAATTGCTAGACAAAAAATTATAAGACTTATTCATAGTTAATCTTTCTTTCTTTTATCAAGCTACTTCTTGATAGCTTATAAAATTATATGATCACCCTATTAGATACTTAGGTGTTTTTACTGTGTTTTGGCTATCAATATGGAGAATTAAAATATAGGTTTATATCCTCTTAAACTGTCAGAAAAAAACAAATAAGTTCATACATGTCTACCACCTTTACTTTATAATTTAGGTAAATACGTGTATTTAATGAAATATCTATGAAATATTTTAAATAATTATTTAATAATATAAATATCTGAATAGTATATAAATATACTATATATATTTATATAAATATATAAATATCTGAATAGTATGGCAAACTCTTTTATATGTAAGCCATAATAAGTCTAATATAATTATATATTAACAATGTAATATTTAAAATTATATAACTTAAGAGTTGGGATTAATTTTATTTTTGATATTTTAGAATCTGAAGAGATAATTTTACCTTGAAGTAGAATTATATTCCATAATATTTATTCCATAAATATATAGACATACAAAAGAGGTTTTAAATATGTGTATGCATATATATGTATGTGTGTGTATATATATGTACGTGTGTATATATATAAGTATATAAAAATACACACATATATATACTTAAAATTCTATAAAACAATTGCTTGGTTGTTGGTATCCAGTAAATTGTACCTATGATAGATTTTAGGTTCTTAGCTTTCCAAAATTTCTGCACTTAGGGAGGACCTGTCATAGGTTTTGAAATCATAGCTTCAGGAACTTTAGATGTGTTAGCCAAGGGGATATGTAATTTCCTATCTATCTTTCTATCGTCTATCTGTCTAAGCTATGCTTATATTTAATATTTTAACTCTTAATTAATTCAAGTTCTCTTGCTCAGTCCAATGGTGATGTTTCCTCCTCAGTCAGCACATTTGGAGACTCCTAATTTATATGAAAAATAAATTATGTAGTTTGAAGATCACGAACATTTCTAAATGCAAGGAAATTATTGCTAGAACCCAGAAGACAAAAATATATAGAATTGCCTAATTCTAAATGGGGGAGGGAAATATGAATAAAATATTACTTTGTGTCATGTACTTCCTAAAGGAACAAAAACTTATTTTGCCCATGAAAAAATGTACAGGTGCTTACATAAATGTATATTTTTAGTTGATAGCAATATAGAAAGAAGTCCATTGATCTACTAGATGTGAATTTGGAGCAACTGGTTTTGGATCCACAGTATCAAGTAAAGTCATTTTAGACTAGCTATGTGACCTGCTACTCAGATGGAGCAAAACTTCTCGAACCTGTTCATTGTACCAAGGCAAGGGGGAACAAGCAGAAACATGGATGTCAAGGTATGTCTCAAAATCATAGACATTAAACAAAGAAGTTTTGGAACAAAATTTCATTATTCAGAATTGTACCCAATGATCACACCCTATAACTCTATATTTTGGATACAGGTGTCTATGATGAGTTCTATGGATTGCATTTTTTTTCTATTATTTTTAACCGTCTTCTTGAAGTACAAGTTTGTTTCTGCCTAGACAAGTTAAGACAATCTCATGATTTGACAGATTGCAATGTACAAATCGCTAGCTGTAATTTTTCTTTCTATTAAAAATCTCTAATAAAATTCCAAATATTTTAAAGATAAATTATTTTCTGTTATTGACTGTAGTGTGCACCAAAATTCTTTGGAAAATTTCTTTTGAAATACTTTTTCACACATAACACAACCTCTCATTTTAAAAATTCCACATATTACTTCCTATTAAAAATCTCTAATAAAATTCCAAATATTTTAAAGATAAATTATTTTCTGTTATTGACAGTAGTGTGCACCAAAATTCTTTGGAAAATTTCTTTTGAAATACTTTTTCACACATAACACAACCTCTCATTTTAAAAATTCCACATATTACTTCACATACAGGACAGCATATTTGCCTTCAGCCAAAAATGTTAAGACATTTTATAAACATTAGCAATTCATATATGTCCAGTACTAGGCAGCACATCACTTGGGGCATGCAAATATTATATTTGCTGTTTACAAGTTGAGTGATTTCATCATTCATGCTTATTAAATTGGTGATATTTCAGGGTATAACAACCTAAGACTTCATGACGTCCCATTTGAAAATTTATCAGGTCTCCTCTGTAGTCAAAATATTAGACTCATTCTAGGCATTATGATTTATAGTTACAAGTAGAATGTAAGTGATTTAGTAGTGCTATAATCACAGCCTATGTGAGTAGTAGGGAAATTCCTTTTAAAGCTGGGTTAAGGTGGCCACATTACACCTCCACAAATCACAACTCCAATGTACTCTCCAGAGGGGTAGTGAATGAACACTGTTATTCGAAACCATGAAGGAGACTTCTCCTCGGCAAGATGCAGGTATAACTACAAAACCTTTGACACTAATGCAAGGCAGTTAGCGTTTATATAGAGTTTTACAATCATTAGTTCATATATAAACATCCTTACAAGCTAGATGTCACAGCCCACTTCCCAGCAGTGAAAACTATGCAAGCATTTGCTAAGTAGCACCAGAAGAGGCAGCATAACCTTGGTTCCCAGCCTGCTTGAGGCTATTTGTTCTAAAGCTGACAAAAAGTGCTCCGTATTAGGAAATGGCTCCAGAATTTAATGGTAAAGAAATTAGACACAAAATATGGGGCAATCTAAGTTTTAAAAAGTCAGGTTTTTTTTTTCTTTTTTGATTTTTATTTATTTTTTGTTAAACATGGTGGATTGCACATATCTGTGGGGTACAGAGCTGAATATCATTACCTGTGTGCAGTATGTGATGCTCAAGCCAGGATAATTAGTACATTCAACATTACACAGTGTAATCATTTTCATGGCCTTTTACCAATTCCTCTTTACCCCCTCCTCCCTTTCCCACCTCTTGTAACCTCAGTTCTGTTCTCTCCTTTTGAAAGTTCAACATATTATTGTGATTGCTGTATCTTACAAAGTTTTATTTTTAAATTCATTCTCTCTAGTAGAAGAACCAGCGGCAATCAGCTTTGTATGTTCCATTTTCTTTCTGCTGTTATTGCTGCCATTCATTCTTCTGCATCCTTCAAAAAGTTAACCCCCCCCCCCCCGCCTTTTTTTATGAATCCAAAATGATTTGAGTGGCAAATTCCAAAACTGAAGTCATTTTGCATTCAAATTGTAGTTAATGTGATAGACTTCAGACTGGAAGAGCTAAGGTCGTCACACTTTTAAAATACTGATTTTATTTTTTCCTGTTACATGCTCTAAAATTGCTAGGACTAACTGAGCTTATATGTAAGACAAAATCTGCATCATGTTGTGAAGCAAACCACTTCAAAGTATGTTTTGGAAGGCAAAGATATGGGTAAAGGTTTTGGCCTTATAATAGAACACACTGTCTTATGCTTTTCTATCTAACATGTTTGACAAGTTTTGTCCAAGTGTGGAAGTGGAAACATGACATTTCTTCTCCATGACTCCAGTCCATGGACAGGTGCTGATTCAAACATGAGACTCTGGCTAACTCTAGAATTTTTTTTTTTTTTTTTATCTTAACTCTAGATTGTTTTAGTTATATTAATTAAAATGAATTTGGATTTTTTAATGAGCAGTATGGAATGTGATCATGATCTGTTTAGGATAAGCAGCCTCAACTCAGGGAATATGAAAGGCTATTATAAAGAATTTGATAACCATCTTAAATTAGAAGTTGAGTTCTGATAGGCTAAAAGTGGAAGTCTCCTTTAAGCTAATTTTACACTATTTCCTGAGAAAATTTTTTTAAATGTCAAGTTTTCTGTAAGGTACATTTCTAAAAATCAGACTTTTTTTCATGTGGTAAGATTTTAGTTCTACTTTATTCACATATTAACTGAGAAAGGCTGCTAGTTATATATGATTTGGGGTTTCTCTTTATCATTTCAATAAAGAAATAAATGCTCTAGGAGACTTTATTCTTATTTAAAAGGAATGTGAAAAGACAATTACAAGCCAATATTCCTGATGAACACAGATGCAAAAATCAACTAAATACTACTAAAATAAATTCAACAGCACATTGAAAGGATCATACACTATGATCAAGTAGGATTTATCCCTGGGATGCAAAGATGGTTCAACATATGCAAATCAATAAATGTAATACACCACATTAACAGAACAAAGGATAAATTTATATGATCAATTCAGCAGAATCAGAAAAAGCATTTGACAAAATTCAGCATGCTTTTAAGATAAAAACTCAGCAAATTAGGTATCAAGGAAATGTACCTCAACATAATAAAGACCGTATATGGAAAGCTCACAGCTAACGTCATACTCAACTATGTTTCTGCTAAGATTAGGAACAAGACACGGATGCCTATTCTTGCCATTTACATTCAATATGGTCTTGGAAATTTTAGCCAGAACAATTAGTTAAGAAAAAGAAATAAAAGGCATCCAAATTGGAAAGGAATAAGCTAAATTGTCTCTATTTGCAGATAACATGATTTTTCCATGAAAAACCCTAAAGACCCCATGAAAAAGTAAGAATTAGTAAAAAAACAGTAAAGCTACACAATACAAAATCAACATGCAAAAATTAATAGTGTTTCTATATACTAACAACAAACTATACAAAACAGAAATAAAAAATCATCCCATTTACAATAGCATAAAAAACACTTAGAAATAAATTTAACCAAGGAAGTGAAAGATATGTGCAATAAAATGTACAAAACATTAATGAAAAAAATTAAAGAAGACAAATAAATGGAAAGATATTCATGTTCATGGATTGAAATAATTAACATTGCTAAGTTTATATTACCCAAGGCAATCTACAGATTCGATTCTAGTGTTATTAAAATTACAACGTTATTTTTTACAGAGAAAGAAAAAAGAACCTTAAAATTTATGTGGAACCACAAAAGACGCTAATAGCCAAAATGATCTTAAGAAAATAAGAACAAAGCTAGAGGCATCACACTACCTGACTTCAAAATGTACTACTAGGGCCGGCCCGGTGGCGCACTGGAGAGTGCACCGCTTGGGAGCGCGGCGGCGCTCCCGCCGAGGGTTCAGATCCCATGTGAAGACCGGTTCCCGCTCACTGGTTGAACGCGGTGCGGGTGCAACACCGAGGGTTGCGATCCCATTACCGGTCAGTTTAAAAGATAAAAAGGAAAAAAAATAATTAAAAAAAAATTTAAAAAAAAAAGTACTACAAAGCTGTAGTGATCCAAAGAGCATGGTACTGACACAAAAACAG
>NW_007727467.1:418645-420911 GCF_000696425.1 Galeopterus variegatus | reverse complement strand
CAAAACATAGAAGTAAAGGTTCTTGACATTGGACTTGGCAATTATGTTTCGGATAAGACCCAAAAGTAAATGCAACAAAAGCAAAAGGAGAAAAATGAGATTACATCAAACTTAAAAATCTTCTGCATATCAAAAGAACCAAGCAACCAAGAGACAACCTACTGAACGGGAGAAAATATTTGCAAACCATACATCTGATACAGAGTTAATATCCAAAATAGATAAGGAACTCAAACAACTCAATAGCATAAAAACAAATAAGCCAATTAAAAAATGTTCTACACATCCAAATAGATATTTCTCAAGAGAAAACATGCAAATGGCCAACAGGTATATGAAAAAATGCTCCACATCATTAATCATCAGGGAAATGCAAATTAAAACCACAATGCGTTATCACCTCACACTTGTTAGAATGGCTCTTACTGAAAAGATGAAAGATGAGTGTTGGTGAGGATGTGGAGAAAAGGGACCCCTGTACACTGTTGGTGGGAATGTAAATTAGTACGGAAATTATGAAAAACAGTGTGGCGGTTCCTCAAAAAACTAAAAATAGGACCGCCATATGACCCAGAAATCTCAATCTGGGGTACATAGCTAAAAGAAATTAAATCAGTATGTGCACATAATATTTGCAGTCTCATGCACATTGCAGCGTTATTCCTAATAGACAAGATGTGGAATCAACTTGTGTCCATTCACAGATAAATTGATAAAGAAAATGGTATACATACTTAATAGAGTACTATTCAGCCTTTAAAAAGAAGGAAATCCTGTCATTTTTGACACATATCTTCCTGAAGGAAATTATGCTAAGTGAAATAAACCAGGCACAGAAAGACAAATACCGCATGATCTCACTGACATGTGGAATCTAAAAAAGTCGAACTCACAGAAGCAGAGAGTAGAATGGTGGTTCCTAGGGCCAGGTAGGGGAGAAAAATGCAAGATGTTGGTCAAAGGATACAAAGTTTCAGTTAGACAGCACGAAGAAATTCTGGAGATCTGTTGTGCAGCATGGGGAACATAGTCAACCATTATGTATTTTATACTTGAAAATTGATAAGACGGCAGATCTTAAATGCTGTCACCAGACACACACATACACACACACACACACACACACAACTATGCGATATGATGGAAATATTAATTAGCTTCCTTGTGTAATCATTTCACAGTGTATTTATATATTGAAGTATGTTGTCTGTACATACAATTTTTTGTTTTTATCAATTATACCTCAATAAATAAATCAATTACACATCAAAAAAGAAGGATTTTATAATGTAAAGATAGTATAATGTAAGGAAGTTTTCATGGTGACATATTTATCCTGTAACATATATGTGATATAACTTTGCTTTAATTTTAAATGGAGTACATTAATGTTTTGTAACATTTTAATACCTGCACAATTAAATGAAATGTTCAGCATGGACTTTGCGTGTGTGCTAGATTACACAGCACCATTCATGGCTCCAACCGTATTTTCCACACATGGATCCTGCTTGCCTCTGGCTTCGTTTTCAGTCCTGCTTTCAGTGCATGCCCAGCCTTACCTCCATCCGTCCTTGAAAATTCACTCAAACAAGTAATAAGAAGAGGGATTATTTGTGCCACTTTTTATGTGCCAGGCACTGTGGTTAAGTACATTGCATACATAATTACATCAATTCTCTCACCTCAAAGTAGGAATTATTATGTCAGCTTTTAAGAGGTTGAGCTACAGAGAGGTTAACTGCCTGGCTTGAGGTCGTGTTTAGAAAGTAGCAGATTGAGTTTGGTACTGTTGGACTGATCTTAAAGCCCATTCTTTTAGCCGCTGCACTATTCTTAGCTCAATGTAACTTTGTAAATTTTAACTCTGAAAAGATTAAAAATAAGTTGTGGACATAATGGTTATTTCTGTGTTTGGGGAATAAATTATTTAACCTACCAGATTCTTAGGCCATCTTCTTAAAAATGGGAAATAATTTCAAAAGAGTTTGTGAGTCTCATCAAATCATTTAGGAGTATGCCTAGAATCTATTAAGCCAATAATTCTCAAACTAAAGAAAAATCCATTAACTACTCTTTTGGTCATTTATTCAACAAATATCTATTCAACACCTAATGAGTGCTCCAATGTAGGCACACGTAAAACTCTGCACCCACGAATTTTGCATTCAGGAATGCAAAGATGATAAACAAGTAATGCAAATATCATCAGATAATTTGAAATTGTGAGAAATTATACAGAAAAAAAAGAAAGAAAAGAATGTGA
>NW_007727467.1:416958-418306 GCF_000696425.1 Galeopterus variegatus | reverse complement strand
AACTCTGCACCCACGAATTTTGCATTCAGGAATGCAAAGATGATAAACAAGTAATGCAAATATCATCAGATAATTTGAAATTGTGAGAAATTATACAGAAAAAAAAGAAAGAAAAGAATGTGATGGAGAACAATTTGATGCAGGTGAGAATAAGCTTCTACTAGCAGGTACTGTGAAGGTAGATAACCCTAAATAGATCATATAAATTATTTATTTAATATCCATGCAAATTTGGCATGCTGTATTTACTTCAATAGCAAAGCGATGTTTTGAATTACTCTCAGTATTACTGAAATTGCCCCTGAAATATTGGAATAAAATTAGTAACCCAGGAAACTGAACATTGCTTATCCTCTAATAAGCAAGTACTCCTCCTTAGGCCATCAGAGAGAAAATGATTTGAGAAGGGAGAAGCAAGTACCCAGTTATTGATAGGGGTGTACCCTCCACTCTTCCGTGAAGACCTTTTCTGGAGAGGCAAAAAATATTAATAGAATAAGAATGAGTTTAATCATTTACTTATAAGATGTTCACAACTAACGCTAATCAATTCTTAAATAAATATAATATTCTTGTACCCTGAAGCAGCAGGGATAGACCTGTTAGACTCACTTTCTTCTTGAAATCTCTGTTGTTGATGATGATGATGGTGATAGTGTTGTTACGCCTTAAAGTCTGGCTGAAAACAAAACAATATTTCAAAATACGAAATATTGGAGCATTGAGTCACACACTACTTGGGACGCCGAGGGTTGGGTTTCCATCTCCATTTTGCTACAAACACACTTAAAAGTCTCTTCTGATGATGTACTGACCATACGTGTCAGGTTTGTATCTATGCCATTTAAGCAAAGAAATAATTAAATCATGAATAAAAGAATTGTGGACCTAGAAACAATTTTTTCAATCATTTTAATTCCTGAGTATGTGAATTAATTTTCAGAGTCGTAACACATTTTTAATGTATTAATCATGGGACGGTTGATTGTCTATTTCCCTCCAAGAAGAGCTGTGTGGGCATTTGCCTCTCCCGGGTCATCCTTGTTCATTCCACTCAGCTTCTGACTATGATTACTTGCAGCTGGGGTCCCTTTGCAACAACTTTTTTTTTTTTTTATCATATATAAGATTAGAGTAAACAAACTGCTTTGACTGCAGTATTCTCCAATTACATTAATTTTATCCACTGGTGTCTTTATTTCCTTCCTTTCCAATTTAGCTGTGTAATGTGGAAATGGAGCCTATTTTTGTGCCTCTTATGATGCTCTTAATCGTCTCTTTCTTCCTGCATGGTGTTAGTTGCATAAGAGGACTTCACAAACAAACTCTCATAATGGGAACAAGAGGA
>NW_007727467.1:414622-415393 GCF_000696425.1 Galeopterus variegatus | reverse complement strand
TTTTTTTTTTTTTTTTAAACCGGGAAAATATGGTTTAGTTAGAATTCAAGTACTCTCTGGGTTTCTTGAGTTTGGAACAATATTTGAAGATTATTATATGGTAAGTAGAAGAACTATATAAGTATGCCAAATAGTTCTATGTAAATATGTTACATAGGTAAATGTAATAAATGTATTTTTAGAAATAGATAATATTGGTATTTTTTGTTTCCATTTGGGAAATGTCTGTAATAGAAGCCACTCTGAACCTAGAGTGAGAAAACTCAGGCTCAGTCCAAGCTCCCATGTGTTAGTTGCCTTACCTTGACAAGTCGTTCTCAGATTTGAGTTTTGTTGTTCATGCAAAAGTCAGCCATTTTATTGATTACTTTAATATTTCTACTTTACAGGCAAGGATCTGTGACAACTCATGTAGACAGTAAAAATGTAAGCACTTATATCCAGATTTGAGTGACTCCAGTTTCAATGCATTTATGGTTTAATAATTATGCATCTCAAGAAGAAAGAATAGTGACTGCAATATTTGTGCATACCTGGTAAAATTGTAAAAAATGTTTATAATTATTATTCTCAGCATTATAGTGATAGAATTATACAGACATTGAACATAAGCAACTTTAAATGTTCTTATGCTCTCTTTCTCTGATTAATTCCGTGCTATATTGTGTCTAGAACACTGAGAGCCTGAGCTGTGAGTTCCAGGGAACTTGGGTTTAAGTTCGAACTTTGATATTTACCAACTCTATGACCTTGGGTGGGAAACTTCATCTT
>NW_007727467.1:411019-412817 GCF_000696425.1 Galeopterus variegatus | reverse complement strand
ACTTGTCCAACCTTTAACTCCTTGCCCCAAGTCTAAAACCAGTTCTGGTAGTTCTTATAACATCTTTTCCAAAGCTCTCAAATGATTGATTCTCCTCTATGTTTTTTAATGAGCTTTGGCAACCTGCTATCATAAATTAAAAGAATAGTAATTACAGTTTCACAAATAAGTCTGCCTTTGATTTGGTTTAGGATTATATTATATGCACAATCTTTATTTAATACTAAAGATCAATAACTTAATCATTGGCAAACTTTTTATTTACTCCACCCAGCTTCAAGTTTTTCCTTGCCTGGATCTGAAACTTCTCTGATCCACAGTCAAACGTTTTGATTCCCAGCTAAACTCTTCATTAATTACTTTCACTCTGGATTTCTCTTTTATATGGAAACCTTTTACTGAATGGATCATATGTTACTTTCACATCCATTTACAGATTTCTATTTCAAAAAAATTAAATATCTATTCAACGAACCATATAGATAGTACCATAGCTTGGAATTTAGCAATGAATACAGTTCTGGTGCAAATCTTCAAATTGTCCATTTTGTCCTCAGCTTCTTTTCCCTCCAACATACCTGAAACCAACTAACATAAATCACACAGATGGAAAAAGCATTAAATTTAGAGTTTGATCACTGAATTTAGTCTGAGCTATGTGGGAGACTACCTGGGAAAAACCAGAGCTTTTGTGTAGTTCTCTGCAAATTCATAATGTTTGGATGAGATAATCTCTGAAGCACCTTCTACTCTACAGTTTTGATTCTATAATTCCTGTTGACATGCTTNGGTTTAAGTTCGAACTTTGATATTTACCAACTCTATGACCTTGGGTGGGAAACTTCATCTTCCTGGTATTCACCTGTGTTTGACTGTCTCACACCGTTGCTAAAAAGATCTAAGTAAATAACATATGTGAGAATCCTTGGTAGTTATGAAAATCTTGACAAAGTCTTTGTTACTTATAATAATCAGGATATATATAAATAAGCCATCTTAAAATGACCATCTGGTCTTGAAAGTCCTCTAAAAGCATCCCTTATATTTTGGTTGCAACTATATCAGAGTGTTGTTGTCGTTGTTACTGAAATGCCCTCTTAGCTTTTTGGTAGAAAGTGGAAGCTCCATGACTAAGAAGGAGCCCTGGAATTCGGGCTGTAGCCTAGATCTGCCCAAAGACTTACCACTAAGGTTTAGGTCTCAATTACTCTTCGATAAAGCAAAAGGAATCGATTATATTCCAGAATTTGGATTTTTCCCCCATGTTATCTCTATGTTTCTAGTAATTTATTTGCTAACTGAATAAAATATCATTATTTTAAAGGAAAGTTATTTTTTCTTCTTTAACTTCTCTTCCTATTTCTTCTTGTATTTCTCTTCTCATTGGATTTTATATTCCTGAGAGATATTGTATTTGAGGCTTTACAGATAATAACTTTAAAGAAATGTAGGTCTTCTCAATCTTCAAGCTTTAATTTTCTCCACAATTTATAAATTGTCTCTATATAACTTGCAATGTGTTTAATTTTGTTAAAAGGAAAATATTAAAAATAAATATGTATAAACTGTAAGAAAAGAAATATATAAAGGAAAAGCCAACTCTATGGGTATGAACAGTTTATACATAAAATTAATTATCTCCCTGGCTTTCCCATTAAGGTGTCATTTCTTGACTTTATCTTTCTTTATCCAAGGAGGAATTAAAAAATAGAATATGAGTTTTAAGATCCTGTGAGAACTTGTCCAACCTTTAACTCCTTGCCCCAAGTCTAAAACCAGTTCTGGTAGTTCTTATAAC
>NW_007727467.1:405912-410277 GCF_000696425.1 Galeopterus variegatus | reverse complement strand
ATTTTGTCCTCAGCTTCTTTTCCCTCCAACATACCTGAAACCAACTAACATAAATCACACAAATGAAAAAAGCATTAAATTTAGAGTTTGATCACTGAATCTAGTCTGAGCTATGTGGGAGACTACCTGGGAAAAACCAGAGCTTTTGTGTAGTTCTCTGCAAATTCATAATGTTTGGATGAAATAATCTCTGAAGCACCTTCTACTCTACAGTTTTGATTCTATAATTCCTGTTGACATGCTTGATCTCAGTCTCTTATAATATCTCAGTCCATATTCCTTGCCTTGAATATATGGTATTCTACTTCCACACTATTATTTTTATTCACTGCGCCAAGCGATAGCCTATTCTTCCTTCAACTATAGCCACTTCTGGTTTTCATCACAATGATCATTTCAATAATCAATCAAATCTGCAGCTATAAGTATATTCTTTATGCATAAATTCTGTTACTTGTTTTCTTTTATTGTATCAAATACTCCCTTAAAATAGCTCATCAATGTAACAGTGTCTCAAGACTTCTATTGCAACTTCTTTCTGCCACTAATAAAGTGGGCACTCAACAGATATTGAGTAAAGGATATGATTAAATTATTTTTAAATGTCAATATATATATTTTTTGACCGGTAAGGGGATCTCAACACTCCACATGGTGTCATCTACACCATAAATATCAATATTTTAATAATTATAGCTAGTAGGATAATATCTTGTCTCTTACTTTTTAAATATTCTAGACATTTTGTTTGAACACTATTATTGGGATGGGCAATAATATTTTTCTAAGGATGCCATAAAGTTCTGATGATTAATCAGATAATTTGAGCAATAACATACACTTAAGTTTGAAACTGGAATTCAGAGCTCACTGATTTCTAGTATAGAGATTTCAATGCCTGTCTTGAAAACCAAAAACCAAAATATTAAAAGAGGTATTTTAAAAAGGAGTTGAGAGAAGTCATGTTTTCAACTAGAAAACCACTGGGAAACCCAAGGATTAAGAGAACTAAGAGAGACCTCAAAGAAAAAAGACAGAAATATAGTCAGGGAGTAGAGATTTGAATACTTGAGCATTATAAACAATAAATGCAAACATTAAAAGAATAACCTCCATCAAAAAACCTTGAACACTCTGTGAAAGGGGAACCTCATTTATTCATCGTTGAATACCAAGGACTAGACCCACTTCTTGCATGTCACATAGTTGGCTTTCAATAAATAAAGTTAATTCAGAGGAGAAAAAAATTCCAAAGCCTGGTATCACCTGCATAATTTGTACTTGAGTTTGATTATCTGTTCAGTTAAGCACTTACATTTAGGCAAATGTCTGTTACTTATTCCTTTTTAATTTTTTAAGAAACTGAGACAGGAGGTGCTCAGTTTCCCTGGGCTCAGGTTACAGGACACACCTCTGGATTACAAGCCATTCCTCAAGGTTTCAGGCCCTTGTTCTAGGCCCTCCTCTAGAGAAAGGTTACTGTTGCTAGTTAGACTTATTTTCTGCACCAACCTGGAGAAAATCAGACCACAAAGGGCTGGCTTATGCAAATCCAGTGGCTGGGCATGCTCAGTAGAGAGGGGTTATAGAACCCTGGTAGCCAGGCATGCTCAGTAAAGTAGAATTTATTCTCCGAATGATCTTCCACCAGAAGTGCTAGAGAGCACACAATATTCTTGAATATTCCTGGTGCATGTGATAGGATTTGACGAATGAATGTGCTCCAAACAACGACCAACTGCCCATGTGCAAGCCTATGTTACATAACTGAAAACCACCCCCTTAATTGAATACTCATTAGATAGCAAAACTATGGAAGCCAAATCTCAGCAGAAGGCAGGATTGTTGTTGCTGACTTTCCTGGGGCCAAACCCGCACTTCACTGGCTGAGGTGTGTATATTTTATGTTGTATCAAACATACTTTTAGCAGGTGGCTGCTCACTCTCTTGAGCCAGCCTGCACTCTGTACTGGATTTTAAGTGTGTATTTCTTACTTTTGTATTAAACTTGGTGTGGGCCCTGCTCAGTCTCTGGAGCTATGCTGCACTCTCTGTGTGAAGTCTGTATCTCTTATTCATTATATTAAACCTCTTCTCACTTTCTATTGTGACTCTGCTCCTGAATTCTTCTTTCCTGTGGCAGAGTCAGGAACCTGGTAAGAGGATGGGGTGGGTTGAGGCCGACTATTGGGCCCTCTCAGATCCTACCTCTGACGTCAAAACCACTACAAAATGATGTAAATATGGAGGCAAGTATATCTATACCTTAAACTGGATCATATAAAATTGAAGATATTGAGCATTTGGAGCTGATGAAAACTGTACTTTTATGTGACTCAACCTAATACATAATTCAACAATTCTGAAGAAGTAAGTATGTAAGTTTATAAAAGTTCATTTTGTTTTGTTATATGAACTTCATGGAGACAAAGACCTTAGGTTAGGTTCTGGGATTTTAACTGGGATTCAGTTCAATGTAGAAGTAAAAGCTGTGGCAAAGTGAGCTTGAATACAAGAACTACTAACCAGTTCATGTGAGCTCATCAAAACTAACTAATTCTCTGAAATTTAGTTTCCCCACTCATAAATTTTGGAAGTAATAGTTACTTATGGAGTATAGTTTAGATTAAGTGGAAATATTTAGGCAAAATAAAATAAAATAAAATAGACCTACATCTATTATATAAGAGAGTACTACAAAAAGTTCGTGTAAAGATTCACATTATTTAAACAAACAAAAAATTTTTAATAAAACTCTTCTTGGGTAAACTAGTGTTTCAAACTCAATACAGTTTGTTTACATTGATGTAAATCCCCAAATTATCAAAATCAATGCAAGGTAGCAGTAGGGTACCAGGAAAGACTCTAGAAAGAGAATTAAGTCATAATTCATACACACACACACACTTGGCTTTATATTATGAATGACAAAGAATTGTGACAGAAACAAAAAAGGATGAAAATTGATGGATAAGATTTCTTCTGAAATTTATCACTGCAAATGATCAGGAAGCAACCAATTTTTTTTATCTGTGAAAGATTGTTACAGATATTCTACTTTGGGTTGGATATTGGGATAGATTATATTTAATATCTCTTCTAAAATCTGAGATTCTATTAATTGTTACAAAAACTTAAAATCTCAGTTTAGAACACCAAATCAAGTATTTTCAGTTTTGTAAAACTTCAAAGAGAAAGAGCAAATTTCTATAAAAGGCTCAAATGATGTCTTAGAAATCAAATAGCTCTTGCACAAGAACTGGCGGATGACTCAATTATAAATGAATCAGAAACATATGGATTAAATTTCTCATGAAATACAATGAGAGGAAAGTAGTGTTTGGCAAAATCTTTTTTTCAGGCTGCTTGAACCAAAAATCTTTGGAAAATTGTTCAAGATGTTTTAATGACCCCAAAATGCATTTGGATTTACTCTAGCCTGCTATAAGCAATTTGAAGCCTTTAATTTCCTTTTTCTATTGTCTCTGGACAAAGTTCAATTCAATTTTCTACCAGCTGTTGACTGTCTCTGTTTAGTACACTGACTTTTTCCTATTGCTATTTTGTTAAGTATGTTTGCTTGTTTTACACATTTTGGAAAAAATGATTAAAAAGTTTCGACTGTTAAATATTTCAAAATATTTGTATTGCTACTTAAATCTTATCCCCAAAATGTCTTCATTTGTCGAATCTTTTGACTTAAGGGTGAAATTCAAAGAAGATCAAATTGGAATAGAGAATTGATAAAATAGAAGAGCCTAGAAACAAATTTCCAGGGGAAGTGCAATCTTTTATATGAGTAACATTGGCTTGTGTATTTAATAGAGAGAATGGGAATTTAGAAATAAAAATACCGTTGGGAAAGATCAAAATCTTAAGGCAGCAACTGTATGTCAGATAAAAATTATAAATAGCAGAATAAGATATAGAAGTTGCAGATTTTGTAAACTGTCAAAACTTTAATTCATATGTGATGATGATTTACTGGATTTACATGATTCTTTAAAAATCTCATTCCCCTGGGCCAGCCCCATGGCTCACTCGGGTGAGTACGGAGCTTGTAGCGCCAAGACCGTGGGTTCGGATACTATATAGGGATGGCCGGTGCGCTCACTGGCTGAGCATGGTGCAGACCACACTGTGCCGAGCTGGCCCCATGGCTCACTCGGGTGAGTACAGAGCTGGTAGCGCCAAGGCCGTGGGTTCGGATACTATATAGGGATGGCCGGTGCGCTCACTGGCTGAGCGTGGTGCAGACCACACTGTGCCAAGCAAGGATCGCGATCCCCTTACCGGTCAAAAAAAAAAAAAAAAATCTCATTCCCCTAGGAAATTATATATTTTTCTTATACACTTAAACTGGCA
>NW_007727467.1:402851-405446 GCF_000696425.1 Galeopterus variegatus | reverse complement strand
GTCATGATATATATATGTGAGGCATTTAAACATGTTTTGGATGATTCAAGTAAATACTAAGCTATGCATTATTGCATGAAGGTTTTTAATGATGTTAATACTTACACCAACTTTTAACTAGTTTAAACATCAGGTTTACAAAAGCATGTCTTCTGTAGTTTAGGTCATTGAACAGGAAACGTAGATTTTGCTGCTAGTGGAAACAAAGGTCGGGCAGTGACAGCTTGTACTCATTTTGTTGGAGCACATTATGGAAACCAGTGGAACCCTGTAGACTGGTACAGTGTCTCAGTCTGTCTGGATAGATGCCACAACAAAATACCATTTACTGGATGGCTTAAACAGGAGAAATGGATTTCTCACAGTCCTGGAGGCTGGAAGTCTGAGACCTTTGTGCCAGCAGAGTTCAGTTCTGGTGAGGGCAGTCACTGCTGTTCACGTGGCAGAGAGAAAGCTCCCTGGTGTCTCTTCTTATAAGAGTATTAATCTTATTACGAGGGTCTAACCCTCATAACCTCATCTATACTTAATAATCTCCAAAAGGCCCTATCTGCAAATGCCATTGCATTGGGGGTTAGGGCTTTAACATATGAATGCAGGGAAGTACAATTCACTCTATAGCATTTCCCCCCGGCTCTCCAAAATTCGTGTCCTTCTTGCATACGAAATACACTTATTCCATTCTAACAGCCCTAAAAGTCTTACTTCATCCCAAGTCAAAAGTCTAAAGTCTCATTTAAATGTTATCTAAATCAGATAAGAATGATCCTTGAGGTATAATTAATCCTAGGCAAAATTCCTCTCTAGCTGTGAACTTGTGAAACCAGACAAGTTATGTGCTTCCAAATACGTGGTGGGATAGGCACAGGCTATCATATTCCAGCTTTCAGAATCCCATTCCTTCTCAATTAATGACCTCACTTGAACAGCAGACACTGCTCAAAGCTGGAAGTTCAACTTGCACTGTAATTCAGCCAATCACGGGATGAGACTCTGTATTTGATTTTCAGCAGTTTCAGCCCAGCAGCTAAAGATCAGGGTCTCCTTGAAGGCACACATAATAGCTTTTAGGTCGGGTATGTGGCATTTCAGCTGAGAATTCAAATCACTGAGTTAATCATTTTCTTTTCCCACTTTATCCAGAAATAATAGGCTCCACCAGACATTTCATTATAATTGTTAGTTTGCCAAAAATGTCCAAAAGTATCGCATTGCACAGTTAGTCAGATCTTTGTTTCTCTTAAGTGGTTGATAAAGAGTATCCAATGGTGATATTTTGTGTATCTCTATTGCCTGATCATGCCATGGACTATCAGTGCTCTCTTTACTACTAGAAATAGAGTCATTAGCATCTTTAAATCTACTCAGATTAAACTGTATTAGCCAGGGTTCTCCAGGGAGACAGAATCAATAGGATATGTTATAAATATATGAGAGGGATTTATTAGGGGAATTACCTCACATGATTATGAAGAAAATTCCCACAATAGGCCACCTATAAACTGGATGCTGGTAGCATGGCTCAGTCCAAGTCTGAAGGCCTCAAAACCAGGGAAACTGATGGTGTCCTTGGTATAAGTCCTGGAACCCAAAAGCTCAAGAGTCTCAAGCTCTGATGTCCACAGACAGGAGAGAAGAGTGTATCCCAGCTCCAGCAGATTGAGAGAGAGCCTCACCTCTTTCCTCTGTCTTTTGTTCTCTCCAGACCCCCAGCGGATTGAACGGTTCCCACCCACATTGAGGGTGGATCTTTCCCACCCAGTCCACTCAGGCTCTCAAACTAATCTCTGCTGGGAACACCCTCACGGACACACCTAAAAAGATCGCTTTACCAGGTTTCTCAGCATTCCTTCGTCTAATCAAGTTGACACCTAGAATTAACCTTCACAAGTCCACCTCTTGTCAACTTGGTGTCCATACCATCTCCTTAAATCATACTTAATTTTCGAATGGTACAATAACATAATAGTTTCACCTAACATGATACACTATCTTGCGTACAACTGGAAATCCATTAATTTCTTTCCAGGAAGGAAAGGTAAAGTCCTTAGGTGACATTTACCCTTCTCCCAATATCCCATAACTTAAAATTGCAAATACTATGAGGTAAGGTTAACACTAAGTCTCATGGGACATGATAAAGAACAAGAGGAAAAAACCAAAGATAATTGCTTAATATGTGTACAGTATATATGCATAGAGACATATTCTTAACACAACAGGGAGAACAATTACAATCCTCATTTCTGTAACTGGTCATGTGGTTGAAGCTGGTATTTGTAGCTTCCTTCTTCTACTACCCACTCTGCATTCCCTTTGCCTTCAGCGAGCACCTCAGCTCATCATGATTCCTTACCTAGTGGAGTGACCCAAACCTTCATCCCTGAAGAGTCTGGGCCATTTCTTCTTCCAAGCAAAGGGAACCACCACGTGCACTGCCCATTGAAAAGATTTCCCCTCACCACTGTCCTTCAGGGATGTCCCAGAAAAGGGGTGCAGTGTTGCAGCTGTCCACTTTTGGGTGGTCCCTGCAAATGTGCAGAACCATCTGTATACTAGGCTCTAGCCTTGTCTTCCTCTGTCAACTGATTATAG
>NW_007727467.1:401293-402557 GCF_000696425.1 Galeopterus variegatus | reverse complement strand
CCCAAACCTTCATCCCTGAAGAGTCTGGGCCATTTCTTCTTCCAAGCAAAGGGAACCACCACGTGCACTGCCCATTGAAAAGATTTCCCCTCACCACTGTCCTTCAGGGATGTCCCAGAAAAGGGGTGCAGTGTTGCAGCTGTCCAATTTTGGGTGGTCCCTGCATATGTGCAGAACCATCTGTATACTAGGCTCTAGCCTTGTCTTCCTCTGTCAACTGATTATAGGGAACTCCCCATCAGGCAATAAGTGCAGGCTGGGGAGAGAAGGCTGTGTAGCAGGAGTAGAAACCATGGGCATTTGGGCCACTTCTTCATGTAACTTACTTGTGCCCTCAGGACCTGCTCAGGTCTAATCATGTATATACCGTTTCCATTTGATGATCGAGTGCTGCTGTCAGCCCAACCTTATGGCTTGCTGGCTCTGATAACACCCAGTTCATGATGGCAGCTCAGGTTGCATGGTAACTTGGTGGCCCATAGTCAAGCGTTCAGTTTCTACTAGGGCCCAGTATCAGGTCAAGAGCTGTTTCTCAAAAGGAGAGTAGTTATCTGCGGATGATGGCAGGGCCTTGCTCCACAATCCTATGGGATTCTGCCGTGATTCACTTGTAGGGGCCTGCCAAAGGCTCCAAACAGAATCCCTATCTGCCACTGACATCTCAAGGACCGTTGGGTCTGCTGGATCATATGGCCCAAGGGGCAGAGCAGCTTGCACAGCAGCCTGGACCTGTTGCAGAGACTTCTCCTGCTCTGGGTCCCACTCAAAACCAGCAGCCTTTTGTATCACTCAGCAGATGGGATTGAGTAACACACCCAAGTGAGTAAGTGTTGCCTCCAAAATCCAAATAGGCCCACTATGCATTGTGCCTCTTTCTTGGTGGTAGGAGGGGCCAGATGAAATTACTTGTCCTTTACCTTAGAAGGGATGTCTCCACATCCCACAGACCATTGGACCCCTAGAAATGTAAGTGAGGTAGAAGGCCCCTGAATTTCAGTCGGATTTATTTCTTATCCTCTGACGTGCAAATGTCTTACCAATAAGTCCAGAGCAGTTGCTATCTACGCAGATTAAGCAGCCAATATAAAAATCCTGAGAAACAATTCAGAAAACATCCTTAAAATTCTGTTCCTCTAGAACCACTCTTGGTATCAAAATATGTATTAGTTAGTGTTCTCCAGAGAAACAGAACATAAGAAATAGATAGATAGATAGATAGACAGATATTAAAAGGTATTAGCTCATATAATTACTGAAGCTGAGA
>NW_007727467.1:398722-399985 GCF_000696425.1 Galeopterus variegatus | reverse complement strand
TTTTTTTTTTCCATTTAGGTCTTCAATTGATTGGATGAAGCCACCCACATTAGAGAGGGCAATCTGTTTTATTCAGTCTACTAATTAAAATGTTAATCTCATCCCAAAACATCCTCACTGTCACAATCAGAATAATGTTGGATTAAATATCTGGGCACCCATGGCCCAGTCAAGTTGGCCCATAAAATTCACCATCACATACAGGAAAGTGTCATTGAATAACTCCTGAACTTAAAGAGTGTGAGTGAGGTGATAAATTCAAACACATATTAACTGAAATAAAAACATTATAGGGTCTCTGTCCATGCATATTTTCCTGCATGTAGATAATAACTAGGCTCCTGCTTTACTTCTTTTATTCATCTTCCAAACAAACACACACAAAACTCCCACCCCAATCTCAATAATTCTTGTAGGATATCTTTACCCATCTAATTATAGATAGTTGCAGTCTTAAAAAAAGAACTTCCCACTCATTCGTACATTCATTTGTGAAATCAAATGTTACTGCATTGTAGGAGATAATAAAAAGAAAAATCCTGTAGTATAAAATACTATATTAACAATGTTATCTTCTCAGTGTAATTTAGTAGCTCAATTGACTGTTTTTCTCTCAATCGGTGAAAAAAAGCAGTCTAGCTTGTAGGTTTAATTTTGTTTTAGAGAAAAAAACAAACATATAAACTTTTTACCAACTTGTGATCTGCTTATTGGATAGTAATTTTAGAAAAAAATGATAATCAGTTACATATCTGAATATATTAATCAGAATATAGATTATTTTAATATATATGGATGCTGGCCTATGCAAAAAAAAAAAATGGTTTGAGATCAGATCAGTCAAGATTCATTTAAATTCCTCAAGTTACCTTAGCTCCTAAAATACTCTTTTGAAATCAAGTAGGAGCTTAATAAAGAATCTATCAGTAAAGAAAATGATTTTGTCATCTTTGCAATTAATTAATAAAGTAGTTAAAATTTATCCCAATTAGGGAATGAAGAGTTGGAATGGAGATGAAACACTCGACTGCCAAGGCCAGACACTAGCAAACATTTCCTTAGATCAGCTGGGACCCCATCAACCATCTTTCTCACCGTTTGCTCACTCATTAACTATTTATGCAAAGAATTACAAGCCAGGCACTGGGACAAGGGCTTTAGACATTGAAACAAAAAATAAATAAACCCTTTTTCTCTTGCACTTGCCATTTAGGAAGACATGTTAACTATAATGACAAAGCGCTACAACAGGTAGGGAAAGTA
>NW_007727467.1:394735-398064 GCF_000696425.1 Galeopterus variegatus | reverse complement strand
TTGCCATTTAGGAAGACATGTTAACTATAATGACAAAGCGCTACAACAGGTAGGGAAAGTATGATAGTGGCAGAAAACAGGATGTGTCTAATTCTAGCAGGAAGAGGAATGGGTGGTGAGGAAAGGCCTTGGAGTGGCAAATCCTAAAAGAAAAGTAGCTATCTACCAGGCAGATGGAGAGGAAAGGGGCATTTCAGGTAAGAGAACACCTTAGGCAAAGGCACAGAGTGAAGACCCAGCATAGTTTGGGAAACTATGATTCAGCAGAGCTGGGACACAAGTTCATACAAGCATCAATTTTACCTAGATCACAATGATGTTCAAAGAGTACTGGATGAGTCATTTTCCTGTTTGATCTCATGTGCATTCTCTGTCTATCTCCTGCGTTGGTCTTTGTCTCAGGGAAGAATATTTCCAGATTCCTATATAGGTCACTTCCCATATACTAGGCTAATTGGAGGTGCCAGGGGAAGACTGGAGAGCAGAGAAAAAAAGAGAAGCCAGGGCATCTGCCCTTTCTTGCTCTGCTTTCAGAGTGTGATATGTCTGACAGGACCAGTTTCTCCAGCTACTAACAGACTTCCCCTTGTTTCAAGGTCCCAGTTACTGCTCTGACTCCTGGGTTCTGTCAAGACCACAACTCCTTTGTATCTCCGGGCCTAAGTGCAGTAGCTTCTTTCATCTACTGTCAGTATTTGGATTGATTCACTAGCCCCTCCTTGTCTCCTCAGCTGTTGCATCATCTTTGGAAATCCCAACATTGAATTTCCCCTGCTGTTAAGACATAGAGTGGTTTCTAATTTCAGTAAGAAGTGGTTCTTACTGATTTAGGTGCTTACAGCCATACCAAAAGTCAAGTGTTTCCCATTTTATAATATGGTGTATAAGTGATTTTCTTTTGTCATTGTTGAAGACTATATTAAAGTACTGATTAATTTCAATTACACTTCTGCTATATTAAAAATAAAAGACAGATAAAAAACACAAGCCCAAGATTCTGAGCATTTTGCTAGTCTTATCCATGAAGATTTGGTTCCATGAAACACACATGTAATGTAAAAGTCTGCACCCTTTAGGCAATCTTTATTTTACACTGCTGTAAGAGAAGCAAATGGAAGGAGTTGCAGGCTTCATCCAATAATAGCTCATGATTAAAAGTAGTTTGCCAGTAACTCAGGTCCATGGTGCAGTTTATTCTGTGCTAACTCATGGTATGCCTAAGGGCTGAAATAGTACATCGTGTCAATACTTCAACACCTCTTTCAGCCAGTTCAGCCAATGCTTCTTCAAGCTGGCATCTCATCTAAAATTACATTGTTATTCCATATAAAGTGAAATGCCAAGATTGGATAGATTTGACTTAGATGATGTGAAGGGCATTAATCAAATAAACCTATTGAGGAGTTTTTAAAATCAATAACACTGCCATCCAGCTGTCCCTGAAGTCTTATCTGTTGCTGCCTGATACTTCATGGATTTTTCAGTTTTTAGTTTAAAGTTTGATTTGTTGATAATAGGCTCTGGAATACATTCTTTATCTACTTATGTAGGAATTTTAAATTAAGTTCATTTAATTCAAGTATAATCCAACATTTCTCATCTGGTTTAGAACCATAACAGTTATCACTGGCCCTAGCAAATATTTATTTAGCATCAAATATCATCAAGGTACTGAGGTGGTAGAGTCTCTAAAGGAGTACTCATGAGTTTTTAAAACACCGGGAAGTAAAACAAAAATATGGCACATGTACACCCAAAATAAACTTTATTATTGATAAAGGCTAAGATCGAAAGCATAGTTAAGTGTAAGAGTCAAATGGACCAGATACGCAACTTCCAGAATCTGATGTATTTACTGACCCAGTTATGGCCACAATAACTAGTGGTAACCTCCCCCTCAACCCCCATCCCTACAAAGGGGTAGGAACTTTCTGGAGAATGGAAAAGCAAAATGCTTGTTCTTTGTGGCAACTTAAGCTCCAGAAAGAAAATTTGTCTCTCCATATCCCCTAGAACAAAGTGAGTAAAGAAAAGCAGAGAGGTCAGGAACTACAACCAATTAAACTCCCTCTGCTTGGAAATAATCCTCAGAATTGGAAAAAAAGTTTTCACCTAAAATGTGGCAGATAGGGATCTCCAATGTTGAAAAATCAGAAAATATACCAATACCAAATTATACATTACTGTTCTTTTTTTTTTTTTTTTTCCTTTTTGTCTTTTTTACTGACCGGTAATGGGATCGCAACCCTCGGTGTCGCGCCCGTACCAGGGACTGGCAATGGGATCGCAACCCTCGGTGTTGCGCCCGCACCGCGCTCAGCCAGCGAACGGGAACCGGTCTCCACATGGGATCCGAACCCTCAGCGGGAGCGCCGCCATGCTCCCAAGCGGCGCACTCTCTAGTGCGCCACCGGGCCGGCCCTATACATTACTATTCTAAGAGACTTTTATATATATTAACTTGTTAACCTTCACAATATCGCTAAGGGAAGGTTCTTTTCTTAATCCCATTGTAGAGATTTGGAAAGTGAAGCACACAAGGTTAGGTAACTTTCTCAAGGTACTATATCTCATAAGTAGGATATCTGGGGCTCAAAATAAAGCAATCTGGCTCTACAATCTGCAAATGTCAAACATACACATTCATTCTATTACAACACATAATGTCTTAAGGGAATTCAGAGTTGGCACAAATTATTTCAACTTGTTTTTTCTTTGTGGAAAAGTGGAAAACCTGCCAGACAGCAGAGAAAGAGTAGGGTGCTTGCAAGTGAAGTGAAGTATTTCTAAGAAGAGGGTATAACTAACTTTCTTTTTTTTTTGTCTTTTTCCGTGTCCGGCAACAGATCGCAACCCTCAGTGTCGCCCCCGCACCGGACCGGGACCGGCAACGGGATCGCAGCCCTCAGTGTCGCTCCCGTGCCTCGCTCAGCCAGTGATCGGGAACCGGTCTGCACGTGGGATCCGAACCCTCGGCGGGAGTGCCACCGCGCCTCCCAAGCAGTGCACTACAGCAGTGCGCCACCGGGCCGGTCCGAAGAGGGTATAACTTTCAAAAATATATGGCAAGGGAAAAGTCCATGTTAAAGTCAGAGGACAATGAATAGGTCAGTTTGATTTGAACAAAAACTCTGAATATCAGATTAATGGAAAGTTAGGTTTAAGAGTTTTAGTTGGGACAGATTCTATATAGGATATTAAATGATAGACCAGGAGTTGGATTTTACGTAATAGGATATGTCTATTCAAAAAGAGTTTTTTATTGGGGACATACCAATGACGTAGAAACATTCTTCTGAAAATAGATGAGAAAACTGAAATAAAAAAGA
>NW_007727467.1:391681-394509 GCF_000696425.1 Galeopterus variegatus | reverse complement strand
ACATACCAATGACGTAGAAACATTCTTCTGAAAATAGATGAGAAAACTGAAATAAAAAAGAAAAAAAATTGACAGAACTGAACATAGTTATTAGAATCCAGAACCTATGGTCTTAACTTTGATGCTGTCAAATAGGATATCTGGAATAAAACAGTATGGGGAACATTAGAAGGTAAATATTTGAAGAGATTTAGAGAGATTATGGGTGGAATTTTTCCAGACTTGAAGAAAGATATGGATCCTCAGATGAAAAGAGCATTTTGAGTAACAGATAGTTTGAACAAAAATAAATCTGCCTCTAGGCATTTGTTATTGAAATAATAAAACATTGAGAAAAAAATCTTAAAATTTATTAGAGGGGAAAAAGATTAATTACATTCAGATAAAATAATTTGACTTCATGCAGACATCTCATAAGCATATATAGATGCCAAAGGACAATGGAATAATAATTATCAGACAAGAACTTAAGTTATTGTGCAATGCTGGCTGTAAAATAAAGACATTTTCAGACATAATAAGACAAAGGAATTTTATCAGTGGAAGAATTACTGCAGGATGTTCTTTAATATAAATTAAATAACAGGCATGGACTTCTAGAAAAATCAGTGAGTTCAGAAATAGATAATATTTTAATAAATTAAAAGAATCATTAATGTTTGAAAATGAGTATTTGACTTAAAAAGACATTGACACTTTAATTAATATTGCTAATTCAGAATGTGCTAAGTGGAAATTGAAGCAGGCTAAGATCTATACTGTAAAAGAATAGAAGAATAGAATGATTTTAGATTTTTGTGTAAAAATTTCTACCTATCAGTGTATGTCAAACATTTAACACTAACCATTAAAACAACAGAAATGTAATCTGTAGCTTCCACACCAGGAAAGGAAAAAAGAATAAAACATTTAACAAACAGAAAAACACAGCAAATATAAATTGAATTACACCATAATCACAATAAATAAAAAGGAGCTAAACTCACCTGTTCAAAAGGGTGGATATTAGCTTGGATTTCAAAAATTACTTAAAACAGTAAATCCAGTTCTATGTTGTTAAAAGAGACACAAAACAGAACTATGTAGAAAATGTAAAAATAAAACAAATGGAAGAAGTTATAATAGGCAAATGCTAAGAAAAGGTAAGCTATCATAGCAATTATTAATATTAAACTAAAGGGCTTTAAGATGAAATAAATTAATATGGATAAAGAAGAAAATACTAAGTAAATAAAAATATCCTGAACTTGTATGCATCTAATAACATAGCCTCAGAAAGAATAAAGCAAAATTTTTCAGAATTAATTTCCAATTATGTGGTAAAAAAGAAGAAATACAAAGTTCTTAGTAAGGCTAAAAAAATTCAATGATATATATTTTCCAAGTACTTGTTGAACTTTATAACCGTTTGCTCAGCTTTTAAATTTCCTCTTCTATCTCTCAGTTAACGCTCACTTGCACTATCTGATAGGAAATTAAATTACAATCCTGATCAGCCTTCAAGACTTATGGTAGTTTGTGTTACCCAACATGGCTGCAGCAAGATCTCCCAACCCGCATGCACTTTTTACAATGTGAGGTCGACACTCTTCCCATTGAGAAGTCGTGTCAGTGTTTCCTCCCCTTTATTAAAGATAGGAAAGTGACAGTAGCAGAAATGATGCTATTTGATGTGAGTTCTGAGGCCAGGTCATGAAAGACAAAACAGCTTCTGCGTGGTTATCCTGAGATGCTTGCTCATGAAACTGAGCCACCACGCTAAAAAGCCCAGGTCATGTGTGACTGCCATATGTAGGTGTTTTGGTCGACAGCCCCAGCTGACATCCCAGACATGTGAGTGAAGAAGCTTTTGAGACAGCTTGAGCTCCAGAAATGGTCAGAGTGCAAATGCATGGAAGAACCAGGACCACTTAGCTGAGGCCAATTGACTCACCAAACTATAAAATATAATAATCAAATGACGGTAGGTGTTTTAAGTACTAGGTTTGGGAGTTGTTACACAGCAATAGATAACTGGAATATCATAGGGGCCAGTTTTACTTTGAAATTCCTCGTTTATTTCCTTTTTTTGGCTACTGTTATGTAGGATATCTTCTTGCCATATAAAAAAATTGTCCAGTTGTTTCAGATGCTTCCCATCAGATCCTCCTACAGTTTTAAATACACTTACTAAAATTTGTTTTGTAATACAAATTTCCTTTCTTTTACTATTTTTTGTTTTTCTTCTCCTTTGTGCCATTAATAATATCATTTGGACATTGATACCAAGAAGCCACGAGCTAGGTGATTCTCTGTTGATAAACATCTGAAGATGTAAGCTAGTAGTTTGCTCTGTATTAATTACATGTGAACACATCAGAATGCAAATATGTATTTGTAAAAAGATATTAACTGATTATAATAATCCTGAAGATCTGTGGCATGAGGTATCACACTGATAAAATTCTACTTCTCCACAAAAGTTTAATCCAGAATGAGAGATGTGAATTTGGTAAAGTTTCACAATACATGGAAATCTAATGGAAAATAGATTTAAAATACGTTTTCTAAGTGGAAACCATGGAAAGGAGAGCTGGTGTCTGCTTTCAGCTTTCTCTCCTAAGGGTTTTTTGTGAATAGAAACATCATCATTGGCATCCAGTGAGAGTCAAAGGTAAGTAAAGCTTCAAAGAAGAGGTACAAGCCTCGTTCCCCAAAAGTGTTATCAAATGGTAAAAGTGAATACGAAATGTAATGAAGTGAAAGAATAATATGATCTGTCAGTTTACAGTAATTTGTAGGTGACAATTTTTCATTCTTTCTTTTTTTTTTTTTTTTTTTTTTTTTTT
>NW_007727467.1:389636-390692 GCF_000696425.1 Galeopterus variegatus | reverse complement strand
ATCCATGTTGTTGCAAATGGGAGTATTTCATTCGTTTTTATAGCTGAGTAGTATTCCATTTCTTTTGGCTTTCTGCCTGTGGATGTTGCATACTTTTCCCGACTTCAACTAACCATGTCTGAGCAGGACAATTGACTTTCAAAAGTAAATATGATTAAAGCTGTTCAAATCAGGTAATTATAATGAAAACACGGCTTGACAAGCAACCTCTGGACAGAACTACAGTTTCATATACACACTACACATTCAATTAAAGTGATTAAGAAAGTGGAAACTAGTGCCTTTACCTAAGATTTTTAAGGTGCCCGTGATCTACCTTCTGCCATGGATTAAAGAAGAAATTAGGAGGAAAGAAAATCTCCAATGGTTTTATGCAGGCTTGCTAAGGGGCGTTCTTTTTAGAGCCTCGATGTGTCTTGTAATTTTAAAGGATTTTTTTTTATGGTATTATATTCTAACTTCCTTATTCAGATTCAAATATAATGTGTTAATGATATATATGATTACCTAACATTTTCTATTATGCATCTATGACTTTGCCTTATAAGTAGATATTGTGCTTTGTTCGTATAAATAATTAAACATTTCAATATTTTGAACACTGGCAAATAGATTGTTTTACAGAATCAAATTTGTATATACTGACACCAGAGAAAATCTAACTCACCCTTATTTCTTTTTTAATTTTATACAATAATAACATCTTAATAAATGGACTAATTGAAATTGACCATATACTTTTATTTTGCCATACTTAACATTTTAGTTTTATTATTTTCATTTTTTCTCTTCTTCATGACACTACACAATGGAAAACATGTATTTCACTGAAAATTCTGCTCTGACAATTTGAGATTGTATCAACACAGGAAAATAAAGTCAAACCATGTAATTTAATTCCTTAATCCCAAACTAGCATTTTCTTATTGCATGTGTGGAAATAATTATTTTTGTTTGGGTTCTGTTATTATAATTTTGCATTGTTCAAAGTCACTGTAAGTTCTTAGGTATTCAAGCTCTGCTAGTGCAGATACATTCATAGGGACATTTTTTTTT
>NW_007727467.1:379719-388810 GCF_000696425.1 Galeopterus variegatus | reverse complement strand
GTAAGTTCTTAGGTATTCAAGCTCTGCTAGTGCAGATACATTCATAGGGACATTTTTTTTTAAGAATGAGTTGACCAGATTGAGGTCATGAAGATGGGCAATATGACCATTTATAATTTGGTCCTACATACAAATAGGGGGGTTATTCAGGTTTATGAGTACAACATTCACTTTTTAGAAGACTGAAGGTTCATTACTATACCATCACGTTTGCTGAAGAATTTGAGAACTACTCATAAAGAATAAAACGTTTTTCATCTAAAATTTTTTAGAATTAACAACAATGTCAGAGATTTTAAGATTAGTCACCTAGAAGTAATAGCAGTCTTTCCTCTTAATTTGAATTTCTTTAGTGTAAAGTTTCTGTATGTGGGTTTTTGCATAATCAAGATAGTATTTGCTAATGTGTTATTTATTTTCTAGTTACTTCATAAAACATATTTCACCAATTTGATGTTAGTTGCTTGTAAGTAAAGTCTATATCTTTTATTTCATAGTTTTCACGTTTCCAGCAGAACATAGACAACCAAGATTCTAGGCCCAGATCTGCTTCTTATTGATTCTGTTGCCCTGAGTGTACTGAATTGAATCATGTCCCCCCAAACCTAACTGAAACTTGAATTGTGTCCCCCAAGTTTTATGTATTAGAAACTTGGCCCTCACTGTGACTGTTAAGAGGGTGGGAAATCCTATTATGGTAAATGAAAGGTGGAGACTTGAAGAGGTGATTAGATTATAG
This sequence comes from Galeopterus variegatus, assembly GCF_000696425.1. Taxonomy (NCBI): domain Eukaryota; kingdom Metazoa; phylum Chordata; class Mammalia; order Dermoptera; family Cynocephalidae; genus Galeopterus; species Galeopterus variegatus. Next base: position 388,071 of record NW_007727467.1, on the reverse strand, counting down.
GACTATGCTGTAGTGAATGGATTTAAAATGGTGGTCATGGGCCTGGCTTGGAGGGCTTTGAAAGAGTCTATCTCTTTCTTGTTCTCTCTGCTTCCACCACCTTCCTCTTTCTCTGCTCTCTCTGCTCCACAATTTCACAATGTGATACCCTGCATCAATGTTGCCACCACCAAGACCCTCACCAGATGTGTTTGCTGTACTTCGGACTTCCCAACCTCTGAAACCATAAGCAATAAATTCCGTTTTCTTTATAAATCACCCAGTTCTGTGTATTTTGTTATAAGCAATAGAAATGGACTAATACCCTGAGCAAATCATGATATTTCTATGGCTTGAGAGGCCTCATCGATGACATATGGGGAACAATATTTCCTGCCTGACCTATCATACAGTTTTGTTTTATTGGTTGAATGGGGCAACATATCTAAAACTGTTTTGTAAACTGTAACATGCTGTAAAACTGACTGGTGTCATCATTGTGCTGCTGTGCACATTTAATAAGTATGAACTACTTTGCACAGGGAATGTATATGTTAATGCTTAATTTGATTTTTAATTTCAACAATCAGGAGCTGTTAAAAAAATTCTCCCACTAATGAGTTGAATGATCTTAGATGAATCCTTTCCCTTTTCTCAGTTGCATTTATAAAATGGAGCTGAAAAAAATTCAGTAATACTAAAGGTATCACTGCAAAATTAAATGATGTGAATGCATGTATCAGGTTTTATATATCGGTATGTAACTGTAGAGTATTATTAATCAAAATTACATTTTCCAACATTTTATTATGACAATGTTTAAACATACAGTGAACCTCCATATACACCACTCCACTTAGTTAATATCTTGTTATACTTCCTTTATCACATACGCATCCATTCATCAATCCATCCAGACTTCATTCTAACAAATATATATACTTTAGATCTTGAAGTATCTTAAATAGTATATCACCCAGCATCTTCCTTTTACAGATGCTGAAATGAAGGATAAAGAGTGGAAGCAACCTGAAAACTATAAGCTTTTCATGGTTAAAACATGCTTTTTTGGAATTTTGTTGTAGTTTTTTAATAGATATTCAAGCTTTAGCTACATGAACAAAAATCATTTTAAGTAAAAACAAAAAGAAAGGGATTTCCTTTCATATCTACACTACAGATTGGATTTTCTATATAGAGAGCTGCTAGTGAAGAATCAAAACTCATTTCTGCATCCCAGCAAGCAATTTCTACAAGTGTATCTACATTTCGATGACAATCTGCTTCTCCTAACTCTTCCCATCATAAGCTTACGATATTTGGGAAGTTTAGTAATCACGTTGTTTTCCATTAAACTAAAAATGGCTAGTGCATTTTTAAATATTGATTTAAAAGTGACACAAGATAAGCATTCTAGAAATCTATTGATTTTTTTTCAGGTTATTGACCTATGAAAAAATGGAAAGTCTATATAAATGTGAAAAGAATGTCTGTCATTTAAACTAATACTTATATCTATAGTTTGTTCATTATTTAATAATTTAAAATATAACTAAGTTTTTTGACTTAGCTTTTTTTTTAGCCCTTGCAGTCTTTAATATTTTTATAACTGGTTCAATGTCATGAAATAGTTTTTTTACATAAAAGCAGCTTCATATGATGAACACATGTTTTAGTCAGTTTTTGTGTTGCTATAACAGAAATACCTGAAACTGGGTAATTTACAAAAGAAAAAGGTTTATTTGGCTTACGATTCTGGGACGGGTGCATCTGGCGTTGGCTTATGATTCTGGGACAGCTGCATCTGGCACAGGCCTCAGGCTGCTTCTACTCGTGGCGGAAAGTGGCAGGCAGCCAGCGGGTACAAGCAGATCACATGGCGAGAAGAAGCAAGAGAGAGAGAGAGAAGGTGCCAGGGTCCTATATACAACAAGCTCTTGCGGGAACTAATAGAGCAAGAACTCACTAATTACTCCGCCTTCTACTCATGGCGGAAAGTGGCAGGCAGCTGGCGGGTACAAGCAGATCACATGGTGAGAAGAAGCAAGAGAGAGAGAGAGAAGGTGCCAGGGTCCTATACACAACAAGCTCTTGCGGGAACTAATAGAGCAAGAACTCACTAATTAATCCCAGCAAGAGAGAGAGAGAGAAGGTGCCAGGGTCCTATATACAACAAGCTCTTGCGGGAACTAATAGAGCAAGAACTCACTAATTACTCCGCCCTCCCCCAGGGACAGCATTAATCCATTCATAAGGGATCTGCCCCCATGACTCAGTTTCCAACACTGCCACATTGGGGATCAAATTTCCACATGAGTTTTGGAGGGGACAACACATCCAAACTCCATCAACACATAAGCCATTCTTATACACTCTTCACTGTTCCAATTAAAATGTCTAAGGTAAAGGATTTACTTGAAAATTTGCTGCTTTTATTTTCTCATCTGCTAAAAGTGATATAATCACCTGTCAGAACATTTTAAAAATTCTTCAAATAGTGAAAATCATTTTCCTTAAAACACTCCAAATATTCCCACAAAGTAAGTAAACACTTATTGATCTCATTTTGCTATTGGAAAAATCAAGGCTTCAGCATAGGTCAAATGATTATGCCAAGAATGGTTTACAAAATGCCTGGAAAATCATTTAGGAAAGCCAGCCTTCCTACACTTATAGTACTGTAACATTCAGTTTCAACACACACATTATAAAATTAACCAATTCTATATCTTTTGGAAGCACCATTCAAGAAAAGCAGCATGATCTTTGATGATGATAGCAAATCTCCTAGCCCATAGCACTGTGTTTATCTTAAAAAGCAAGCAAACACACAAAAAACAAGTAATAAATGATTACAGAATCAACAAATGTGAGACAACAAACAAATAACACGAAGAAGGAACAAATGAGTTAAAAGGCAATCTGAGTGTGTCACTCATATTCAATGTACCCACACATGGATTCTGAAAGGATACATTGTTTTGCATCTGTGATGGTTGATTTTAGGTGTCAACTTCACTGGGCTAAGGAATGCCCAGATAGCTGGTAAAATGTTATCTCCAGGTGTGTCAGTGAGGGTGTTTCCAGAAGAGATTAGCATTTGAATTGGTAGACTGAGTAAAGAAGACTGCCATCACCAATCTGGCCATTATCCAGTCCATCAAGGGTCTTAATACCTTAATAGAATTAAAAAGGTGGAGAAAAGCTGAATTTGTTCTCTGCTTGAACTGAGATATCCATTGGTACTCCTGGTTCTTTGGCCTTCAGCCTCAGCTGGGACTTACACCGTCCACCTCCCCGTATGCTCAGGCCTTTATACTTGGACTGGATCTACATCACTGACTTTCCTGAGTCTCTAGCTTGCAGACAGCAGATTGTGGGACTCTCATTTTCCATAATCATGTGACCCAATCATTCATAGTAAATTACCTTTCACTGGTTCTGTTTCTCTGAAGAACCCTGGCTAGTATAGCATCCATAACAGTCTTTTTCCCCTACTTGTTCTTATTTTATTTATATTAGTGTTTATCATGCCTGAAAAAGAAAAAGCAAGATTGAATATCCTTTATTTCATACTCTCTGATCCTGTCTATGGAAAATCCCCCACTAACGATAGAGCAGGATCTGAAAGGAAATGGGTGACAGAAAATATTCATAAAATTTTGCCAAGTTGACAGCTGAAGCCTATTTCTAGCACTACCCCTTGAAGCTGGAAAATCTGTATTCCTCATGGTACCACATTGTTCAATAAGATACATGATGAGAAATGACATGCAGGAAAGGAAGATTCCCACAACAGTATCTTTGATTAGTTATTCAATTGTCAGGCCCCTGCCACCCCACAATAACGCAGGAGGAGTTTTCTTAGACTGTATTAGCACTTAGGAAATGAAATCTCTCTAACTTTTCTCAGATGTCGATTTCTCTGTTTGGTACTACACAGTGGTTTTCTCCCTCTAACTTTGTGATGGAAGACATCTGGGTATTGGCCAATAGCAACATCTCTAAGTGAGTTCTTGCAACACAGTTTCCTTGGGAAATAATATTTGTTGATGTAGAACTCACTCTGTTTGGTTCAGTGCAATAGAAACAAAAATATTATTGTTAATTAGTCTGTTTGCAATTCTATTCTGGTTCACAGCTCCAAGAAATATATCTCAGAAGTCTTTGTACATAGTAGCTATTAATCAGACTTAAGCTTTCATATTTATACTAATTCGAAGCACTTATTTTACAAAATATTTTATGCCTGCCCCACACTGGTTATGATCAACTTAAGTTTCCAATGGTCATTCAAGTTTGTTTGCTTTTTAAACTTATTATGATACATCACCTTTGGGAGTTTGACAAAATGCTGTTTATTTGTCTCATGCCTGGGTGTCTTGTGTGTCCTGCAGGGCTTGCTTGTTGGTGCGATGTCATCGGCAGAGTGCATGCTGGGATGTCTTATCAGATGGAAAAAGAAGCATCTAAGTCTTGACCGAGAGAATCCGAAAGCAAGATATATGAGCTAACGTTCCCTCTTATAGCTTTTATCTGGGACATGAAGCATGAAATTAAGTTATGATCTATATAGCTTGACTGTATTCTATCTCTAGATGCAAACTTCAATACAATATTCTTCTGTGTAAAGAAGACTAGCTTTTTGCAATCAATTTTACCCATAGTTTGGAAGGTAGGAAAGTTTTTCGTACCTTTTAGAAAAAATACTCACACCCAGTAGCTATGTAACATCTATTTACATATACCATCGAAGAGTAAAAGGTGTTTCCTTTACTGCTTTCTTTTTTCCCTCTTCCATAAATAAATTCAGCTGCTTACAAAACAGCTCTTTTTTATCTGATTATTTTTAGTTCATTCACATGGAGAAAAGAGAACATACTATATTACTTTAGTGGCCATAATAAATTAGAACATTTAAAAAGCTATTTTGAGTGAGATTTGTGGTCTAGTGTTAAGTCTGTTTCAGTTGCTCAAAAGCCCTTCTTTGAAAAGGGGCAGGGCACCTCTTCAAGAAATTGATGTGCTAAGTTCAATATATGTCCCTCCCTTCCCTTCTAGATCCCTGCTCAGAAGGAAGTCCAACTGCCTCAACTCTGTCACAATACAGGTGGCAAAATCAAATTCCAGGAAGCAGGATGGCTCAAGATCTCACAGGTGCTGAGTGTGCCTTATTTTACCCCCTGTTGGTTGTACATAAAATTTTGAGTCATAAGTACTGTATGAGTATAGAACAGATGATTTACTTAAGTAAATCATCTTTTTTCTAATGCATACAAGTGAGCACAGGCAGAAAATAGTCAACACCCAACAAATGGAACAAATGTTTTTTGCTTGGGGACTACATCATAATGACTGGTACTGTCAATAATGTTCCTGTGTCTAATGTGCTGCTGGGGGGTTCAGCTCTGGTCACAGACCACGGTAGGGAATCAGTATTCTGGCGGGAATAATTCTAAATGTCCAAAGAACCTGTTGAGACCTGAAATGGAAAAGCGATACAGGAACACATGAGTGGATGCTTATCCACCAATATCTGAGAAATTTGTGCAATTGCTAGAACACTTTTATGTTTTGACAGCAGTGTTTCTCAATACTTTAATCCCTGCCTGCTCTCTTTTAAATACCTAAAATTTTTACTTTCTTCTACTTTCCTTAGGGAGTCCACACAGGATACATACCTCAAAGTCTCATTGGTCACGATTCACCAATATACACACTACAAAGTCTGCCTCCTACAGGAGAATTTTTGTAAGGGGTTATTTGTATAGTTATTAAAAAACTACGTTGTGTTTTGTTTTGAGAAAAAAATGCAAAAAGCAAAAAACTTAATATGCTTTTACAAAATACCCATAAGCCAAGATTCCGATTAACCCCAGGCTTGCCCTGATTCTTTAAGAATTCAAGAGACTGAATTTGCATTGTCTTCTGAAACCCTTATCTCTTCTTGCTAATTTGTTATTTGATGGGCATGGTGAGATACGTTCCCTATTTCCAAGTGATTTTAAGGAGTTTTAAAAATATATTTCATCCAACCATGCTCCTGAGCTTTTCACAGGCTTGTTGTGAAAATACCCATCTAGGCAAATAAGGTGAAGATAGAAACTTATGTTCATGTTAGATCAGTGAAAGTACCTTGTCAGAGATAATATGTTTTCTCTTTCTGCCACCCCTTTGTGAATATCTATCCTTTCCCACGAGCTCTCAGTCCCACAGTGTCCTTTTTACTAAAATAATCCAGTCCTTCCCAAAGTGTGCTGCACTTAACACATTGATATTATTGCCAAGAAAAAAGGGTTTCACTGTTAGCTAAGGAATAACATGGCCTACACCTTTTTACTAAAATAATCCAGTCCTTCCCAAAGTGTGCTGCACTTAACACATTGATATTATCGCCAAGAAAAAAGGGTTTCACTGTTAGCTAAGGAATAACATGGCCTACAAAGAAGTAACAATGAAGAAACAGCATGATAAACTACTGAATGTCAACAGAATAAATCAGGATTATTTCCTGCAGGTTTTCTCCACGGCTTAAGCCACTTTTCCTTTATTGTGACTCTGCTAGGGGTGGGTGTAGGTGGTGGATAACCATGCAAAGTGTTCCAAATGTAATTGGCCAGAGAACATTTTTCCAAGAAATATCTTAGAGATGCATTGTTTTGTAGAATGATATTGAGAAAACCTTGACCAGCCCCATTCACAATCCAGCATCCTATTTTATTTCCTCTATTAACACCTTGTATGTGTGATATTTATTTTTTTTTCATTTTGTATTCAGTAGATTCTCTTAAGTATAATTAATTACCTGACACCCATTTTACATACTATGAAAAAATATGTAGTGGTTGCTGTTTTAGAATTCGAAATGGTGTAAAAGAACAAGGTACATCTAGTCAATGGTCTCTCAAGTCTGATTTATGCTAGTATAGTGGATTACAAATAAGAATATAGTTTATTTAACACTTCCCCTTGGTCAAGATATGTGATCAATAATTTTTTATTCTATTAAGGAAACAGTGCAATGTGTACACGTTCATGGACATAATAGAAGTTTGCAGTTCATCAGAATACCACTCACAATATTCCCGTTGAAAACTGTGTTGAAAAGCCTGGCATACTTTTCGAGTATTGATAAATGAAAAATACTATGCTGCTCGTAAACAAATTAGGGGAAAATTATACTTGGCTTTTTTCTGTTTAATATCTCAAGAAAAGAGAGTTTACTATGCCTCCAAATTGTGTTTCTCAGCTATTGGTTTAGATGAAATAAAACCAACATGCCTAGCCAAAAGCCATTTGTTTTTATTAAATGCGAGGTATATTGGTCTCATGAGATGGAAATCTGCTGGGCACTGCTTCCACTGTTAGTTGCACATGCTTCTGCCATCTCTTTTCTTAAAAAATAAGCATGTATAAAATAATGTACTTCATGTAAATTTATCTCATAGAAAAATATACTAAAATATTTAACTAAAGGTAGCAGTTAGACAGGGCACTATTGCTAAAGAAGGCCAACAGGACCCAAAATGACAATGCTTATAAATCTATAGTTTATTGCAGAACAAAGAAACAGGACAGCTGTGGACTGAGTAAGAATATGCATTACAGCCAAATACTACCTGGGAGAGAGTACCCATTGTCCTTCTGAGGGGGCATTATCAGAGGAGCTTTCTCTCTAGATGCACCAACCACTCACCTGACCATAGAATATTTTGGAACTAGAGAGCCCAAAATGAAGTTTTGGCAGGAATTTCTTACATCCTGCTGGTTACATATTCATATTCTTTCTATGTTAACCAGCCTCAAAAGCACAGCTCTCTGGAGGGCTCACTGAGACCAGCTGCAGATCATCAGTCCTATTGTTATCAATAAACATTGCTCACACACGCTTACAAGGCAGCACTAGGAGTCAGTAGTTACCTTGCTGAGGGGTCAGTGCCATGCAGGTATATGGGTAAAACCAATCCAAGCCAATTCTACACCTGTTGAAATCACAGCAAAAACTATTTTGAGAAACTCTTATTTACCAATGCATCGCTGCTTGACAACATCTGAATTGATACTTCTAAATATTTCATTTACTTAATGAGTTTTAAAAGCATTCATTAAATACTTAGTATATGCCAAGCACTATTTTAAGGACTTTCCAAAGATCTCATTTAGTATTCTTGAAGTACAAACCTAAGCCACGTGGTAGTGAGATGAAAGAACAAACATTTTTTTCAACATTGTACAATGAAGATTTCAGGCATACAATAAACTTGAAAGTGGATACCCTTATCATGGCACAGTTTCCACCACTGACACTTCACCAGACTTTTGTTTTATCATGTGTGTATCCACATACCCATCTCCCCACCCATCTGTCACTCT
>NW_007727467.1:376151-378966 GCF_000696425.1 Galeopterus variegatus | reverse complement strand
TCTTATTTTTGGTCCATTTCAAAATAAATCGTGGACATTAGTACCACTCCCTGAAATATTCAGCATGTAGAGTTCAATATTTGTTTACCATTTTCATTTTTTGTTATAAAATTTACTACAGTAAAATATAGAAATCTTAAGTATATATTCACTAACTTTTAATAAATGCACATTTCTGTAACCCAAATCCTATCAATAAGTAGAACATTACATCGCCCCATGTCTCTTCGAACTCTATACTATAGTTTCTATACTCTCAGCTGCTACCGCTGCTGTGATTTGTTTAGACATAGATTACTTTTGCCTATTTTATAATTTTACATAAAAAGAAATTATACGGTGTGTACTATTTGTGTAAAGCTTATTTTGTTCAGCATAATATTTGATATTTATTTATCATTTTTATATTAGTAGTTTGTTTCTTTTTACTTATAAGTAGTATTTTAGTGTATGAATTCATTCTCCTGTTGAGGGACACCTAAACTTTTTTCAGCCTTTGACTATTATAAATAAAGAAGCAATAAATATTCCTTTACAATATTATTGTGCTTTTATGCAGTATATAATTTGCATAATTATGTACACATATTATTTAACCATTCTTTCACAATCTCTGGGTAAACGGAATGGCTGTGTCATATGATGAGAGGTTTATGTTTAACTTTTTAACTGCCAGCTTCGAAACACGGTTGTACTATTTTACATTTCCACCATCTGTGTTTAAAGTACTTGTTGCTCCAAATCCTCATCGACTTTTATTTTTGCTAATCATTTTACTTTTAGTCATGTTACTCAGTATGTAGTGGTATTTCATTCCGATTTTAACTTAGATTTCCCTGATGGGTTTTTCAATTTTTTATGGCCACTCATTTAAATGTCTGTGCAGCTCATTNTTTCCCTGATGGGTTTTTCAATTTTTTATGGCCACTCATTTAAATGTCTGTGCAGCTCATTCGCCCATTTTTTATTGTGTTATTTTTTTATTGAGTTGTACAAGTTCTTTATATATCTTACATACCAGCCCTTTATTAAATAAATACTTTAAAAATATTTTCTGCTAGTAGATTATTTACATTTTTCTTTTCTCATTGGTGTTTTTGAAGAGCAGAAGTTTTAATTTTAATAAAGAATTATTTATTAACTATTTTATTATTTTTTTATTTTTCGCTTTGTGTAACTTGTCCAAGAAACATTTGCTTATCCACAGGTTATAAAGATATTCTTCTATGTTTTTTTCTAAAAACTTTACGATTTCGGCACTTACGTTTTAATTGATGATCCACCTCAAATTAATATTTATGTATCATGTGAGGTAGGGGTTGAGGTTTACTTAAGATTTTTTNACCTCAAATTAATATTTATGTATCATGTGAGGTAGGGGTTGAGGTTTACTTAAGATTTTTTTAAAAAATAGTTATTCCTGAACAACTTGTAAAACAGTCTTACTTTTATTTATTAAATTCTTTTGGTTCCTTTGTTGAAAATTAAGTGACTGTATATATGTGGATCTTTTTCTGGGTTCTTAATTATTGTGTGTTAATTTATTTGTTGATGCTTATGCTATTTTCACACTGTCTTGTGCAGTAGCTTTATAGTAAGTCTTAAAACCAGATAATGCAATTCCTCTAATTTTGTTCTTTATTTTCAAGTTTCTCTAAGATTCCAGGTTTTTGGCTTTCCTATATCAATTTTAAAATCAGTCAGTTTCTACAAAAACCCTTCTATAAGTGAAAAAAGAGTCATGATGAGGATTTAATTGAATCTGTAGATCAATTTAGGACTACTGCCACCTTAATAATGTTGATAGTTCTAGTTGATGAATTTTCCATCTATTATGGTCTTTTAAAATTTTTCTTCTGCAATATTTTATAGCTTCCCCCCCTTATTTTCTTTTAATTTCTATCTATTTATTTATTTACGTATTGAAACATAATTAATTATACATATTTGTGGGGTATGGAGTTGACTACCAATATTTATTGATAATGTGTGATGATCAGATCAAGATAATTATCATTACAAAATGTACTCATTCTTTGTGTCCATTAACCAAAAAATAATATTTTATAGTGTTCATTGAGCGACTTTGCATATGATTTGTTATAGTTATTCCTATTTTAAGATTTTTGACATTATTGCAAGTAGATTTTTAAATTTTCTATTTTTCAAATATTTTCTGCTAGTATATACCAATATAAGTATTTTTATTCATTAACCTTATCCTCTATGAAAATGCTAAATTTATTAGTTTTTGAAGTTTTTTAATAGATTTTTAGGGTGTTCTTCATAAACAATCATGTTATCTGCAAATACAATAAGTTTTATTTCTTTCTCCATCATCTTTATGCCTTTGGCTTACTTAGTTATTACAAAAGTTACAATATTTAGTTAAATATTGACCTAAAAGAACAAAAATGTTCATTCTTTGTTCCCAAGCTTAGAGGAAATTTATGCAATGATTCACTATTAAGTAAAATGTTACCTGTAAATTGTTTTTTAAATAGATATCGTTTATCAAATTCAGGAGATTCCCTCTTATTCCTATTTTCTGAGAAGCTTGTACCATGATTGGAAGTTGATTTTTGCTAAATATTTGTATGCATTTATTGAAATAATCATATTATTATTCTTTATTCTGATAAAATAATGAATTACATTGATTAGTTTTGAACATTAACCAACCTAGAATTTCTGAAATAAGTTCCACTTAGTCATGATTATTATTATGTATGGATTCGATTTGGTAGTATTTTGTTAAAGGTTAGATTCCTAAGAGTTATTGGCCTGTAATTTTCTTTTCTTGTAATTTTTTTTT
>NW_007727467.1:365480-375089 GCF_000696425.1 Galeopterus variegatus | reverse complement strand
TTTTTTTTTGAGTTTTGGTATTAGAGTTATTCCTTTTTAGCAAAAGCAGTTGGGAAATAATTGATCTTCAGTTTGTGTAGATTTCATTAAGTTGTTCATAATATTACTTTATAAATTCAATGTCTGTAGGATCTGTAGTGAGAAAGCCTTCTTTTATTCCTGATATTAGTAATTTGTGCCTTCTTGTTTTATTTCTTAAACAATCTGTTAAGGATTTATCAATTTTGTTGACTTTTTTAAAGTGCCATTTTCGCTTTGTTCGTTTTCTTTCTTGTCATTCTGTGTTCTGTTTTATTGAATTCCACTCTTATTTATATTTAGGATTTGCTTTGATCTCCTTTTTCTAGCTATTTAAGATGAACTCTTGGTCACAAATTTTAGGCTTTTCTTTTTTATTCTAAGAATTTAAAATTATAAGTTTTCTTCTAAACATTTCTTTAACTGTATCCTACAGATTTTGATATGTCATATTTTCAGTAACATTAAATTAAAAATCATTCTAATTTTTTAGTGATTTGTCTTTGAAGCATGAATTATTGAGAAGCCTGGAGCTGTTTGATTTCCAAATATTTGGGGTTTTGTTTTTTTTTTTGTTTGTTTTTTTTAGATATCTTATGGTGATTGGTTTTCAATTTAATTTCATTGTTTTTTGAAAACATATGTTGTATGATTTCAGCAATTTTGATAATATGCAGGCTTTTTTAATGATCCAACATATGTTCTATCTCAATGAATACATTTATGTGCATTTGAAAAGTAAAGGTCATTGCTCTTGTTTAGATCATCTATGTTTTTACTGATTTTTCTTTGATGTAGTTACTTTATTAACTGTTGAGAAAGTACTGTTAACATCTCCAACTATGACTGTCAAATAATCTACATCTCCTTTTAATAATGTCCATGTTTTCTTCATGTATTTAAAAGCTTTTGTTAGGCACATATGCACTTATGATTGTTATGTATTCCTGATGAACTGATCCTTCCACTATGAAATATCTCTTGTAATGCTTTTACTTCAAGTCTCTACTATCTGATATTAACATAGTCACTCCAGCCTTCTAGTTCTACCATTTTCCATCTAAATGCTTTCAATCTGAGCCTTTATATTAAAGTGTATCTTTTGTACACGGTACAAGCATGTACAGTTGACCCTTGAACGACACAGAGATTAGTGGCACTGACCCCTATGTGGTGGAAAATCTGCATATAACTTTTGACTCTCCTCAAACTGCTATTACTTAAGTCATTCTCGTGCTTTCAATGGTCAGGGCCACTCTGCACTGCGATCCCTGAACCCAAGGTTGGAGATGAGAAGTGTGTTTTATCATCAATGTGTCACATTAAGTAGTAAATAGTTAAATTAGCCGACTAATAGTGTAGTGTTAGGTAGACTATGTTAGATAAGCTAATTGTTTGGTTAGGTATGTCGTGCATCCATGGCACACCTAACCAAAAAATTCCCAATATATTTATTGAAAAAAAATACATATATAAGTAGACCTATGCAGTTCAAATCCATGTTGTTCAGTTGTTCAAGCGTTTGCTTTAGTTGGAACATACTTTTTATCCATTTTAGTAATTTCTGCTCTTTTAATTGAAGTGTTTGTTATATTAATAATTATATAAAATAATTATTTGTACTTTGGATTTAGAGCTAGCATTTCCTGTACATCCACTCCAGTTCCTCTATTTCTCTTTCCTGACTTTTTTTGGATTATTTGAATATATTTTTAGAAAACCATTTTATATTATTTAAAGGCTTTTTAGTTTTGCCTCTTAATATTATTTTTATTGTTGCTAATACAGGGATTCCAATATGCATCCATATTTTTCATGGTCTTTAGAGTTAACATTGTTCTACTTCATGCACTTTGTCGAAAACCTGCTGCTACACAGGTGAACTTAACCAATCCCCACTCCTTTATTTGTGCTGTAGTTGTCATAGGTATACAGCTACAATCATTATGGAATCTGGGATACAATGTTGAATTTTTTGCTTTAAATAGTCATATTTATCTTAAATAAACTCAGGGGGAAAAATGTATGAAATGTGTCCAGATACTTTGACACTTGCCTTGCCTTCATGTAGATTTGAGTTTCAATCTGGAATGATTTCTCTTCAGCTTGAAGAACTTCCTTTAACAAATTTCATAGTGCAAGTGTCTGGGCACCTGATTCTTTTCATTTTATTTATGTGACAATGTCTTTAGCTCACTTTGATTTTTGGAGAACAATTTCAAAATTATGATGTGGATACAAAACTTTAATTCAACATTTACAAAATTCTGATACATATCCAAAATTCTGATTATCTTATTTGTTGTTATTATTTTATTCTAATTATTTTATTCGTTATCATTATTTTATTTGAATTATTTTATTCCTTTAGTGCTTTAACAATATTGTTCCACTGTCTTCTGGCCTTAGTTGTTTTTACCTAGTAGCTAACAATTAAGTATTTACCTGTGTAAAAGTACTTCAAATTTCATGGAAAGATTTGTATTATCACTCAATTCTATTATTCTATGAACTTTTTGAAGTATTATGCATATAATATACATTATGCTCATTGTATATGTATAGCTACATGTGTATATCTCTGTATATCTATATTCACACATCTATATATGTATATAGATATACATATACTATATACATCCATATATTTTATAGAATATACATATGCTATACATATATTGAGATATATAGATATACATATATAATATTCCATTTTCCCCTGCTTTTTTCAAGATTTTATCTTTATTTTTATTTTTTTCTCTATTTTATTTGTGACCTGCTGAGTGGTGGTTTTCTGTACTTATCTTGTGTGAGATTTTCTGAGATTCTTGAACCTGTAAATTTACATCTTTCTCTAAATTGGGGACTTGCCTTCTAATTTCTCTATCTGGGTCATCTGAGGTTTGTATTTGTATTTCTTAAATAATCTTTCTCTTGAGACTAACTTATGTCTTTCTTCTTCTTAGTTAGATAATTTTTGATTGTATCCTGTTGTATCCTAGCCATTGTGAATGTTATGTTGTATGGGTTTTTGATTATTTTATATTTCTCCAAAGAATAATTTTTTGAAAGCAAGCATTTGATTTAGTCATACCCACATTGCAAGCTCCCTTTTTTTTTTGGAGTTTTAGCTGCCTCTTGCTAGATTGACTGTAACCTGTCAGTTTAAAGCTGTTAAGAATGGGAAGCAGCCTGTGTCTTTTTCTTCTTTCATTGGTTGGTCTCCACTAAAATCGGTGAATTTTTTTTTTTCACTATCCCATGCCTTTAGGTAATTGTTTTTATATTTTCCAGAATTTAGGTTTATTGTAATAATCTACAGGAGGGCTTTCATTCCCTTGACCATACTGCAAGCAAATCTGTGATGATAGCTTTTGAACTGGGAAATACCTGAGATTAAATCTTACTTCTGCATTGAAGCTTAGTGCCTTGAGTAAGTTATTGAAAGTCTCAGTTTTCTTATATGCAAAATGAAGAGATCAGTATTTATTCCAACAGTTGTGGTGGACATCAAATGATGTACCTAAGGTAAAGCAGGTAGACTACAATCTGCTGTAGAGTAGGTACCCAATAACGAGTAGCTTTATCATTATTACTGTAGTTTGATGGCTCATTTGAAATAACTCTCTACCCTTAACTTTAATCTTTATTTATTTATTTATTTTTTTGTCTTTTTTCGTGACCGGCAATGGATCGCAACCCTCAGTGTCGCGCCTGTACCGGACTGGGACTGGCTACGGGATCGCAACCCTCGATGTTGCTCCCGCACCTCGCTCAGCCAGTGAGCGGCCGGTCTGTATGTGGGATCCGAACCCTCGGCGGGAGCGCCGCCACACTTCCCAAGCGGTGCACTGTAGCAGTGCGCCACCGGGCCGGCCCAACTTTAATCTTTAAAATGGATCTTTTATGCCCAGCCCCAAATCCATTTTTCAGATGTATATTATGAATAGTTCATGCTTCTCACATTCACAGGTTATGTTATTATTTTTCTTCAACTACTTCTTTTCTCTTGGAAGTGTTTGACAAACAGTAGTTTTCTGGTTGGTTCTTTTTAGTAAGTATTCCAAAGAGCATAAATCCATATCTCTCTCATCCTCTGGTCTCTCTTATTTCCTTATTCTTTGGGAAGGGAGCATCTGAGAGATGCGGGAACATCTTCACAGTCTGGAGAATAAACACAGCGGAGGTCACAACTGCAGGGCAATTTACTTAGGAAATCGCTACTGATCTGTTTTTTTCATAGTGAATAATAACATTAGTTTCTTCTGAGAGAAGTTTGGTTTTGTCTGTTTGATTAGCTCCTTACTTTTCCCGAGAGGAGAATTATTACTCTTAGGCACATTACTGGTAAGGCACACCCGTAACTCATGTGCTAAGAGAAAGTAAGTCTCCATTTCAGGGCTTAAATACATAAGTTGTCTTACTGGATTTTATAGCATAGCATCAAATAGGAAAGAAGTTAAGATCAATCATTAATTAATTCATTTGTTTACTGAAAGAAAATTTATATTAAAACATATTTTGCAAAATTTTTATGACTATATACCTGTGGAATGTGCATATGTGTGTGCATGTGAAAGAGAGAGCAAAAAAGAGAAAAAATCATGGTTATCAAGGCTCAACATATTTGAGAGTGATGGGAGTTTAATAAAAAAAATCAACCTAAAAAGTTTCAGTATGTACTATTATCACAATATGGTTATTGTAAACATAGCACAATATGTTTATCTACATAAAATCTTATATGCATGTGTGTAAAAATAATTTTTAAATAAAATAATAGACTTTCTTGTATATTTTCATGGATACATTAAATAAAGCATTGATTATTGAAAAGCATACTATTCGTGTTTATGTCAATATTACTGTAGCTTTGTGAACTAGATTACTCTCCAGATATTAAAGATTCAGTGAAACATTCACAGGGAACTGATTTTGTAGATAAAAACACTATAATTTTAGCCTTCAATACCTTCAAAATTTGTTACTATCAAATGATTTGTGTATTTAAGAGCAAATATGGCTATATTCTGGTTAAGGTTAGCATTATTCCTAGATATTTGGGTAAAGCTTAAGTAAAGCCATTGTCACAGTAGATGTGATAATTTTTACTATATTCACTATTCAAATGATGACATAGTATTAACGAGATTAGATAACCCTTGTATTCAATTTCATAACTTAAGTAGAAGACTGTAAAACATTATGATTTGGCGTCACTTGCAAATTACATGTTTAGATTCACTCAAAACCTACTATTAGAGCTGCATATCTCTCTTTATAAGATTTTCCTCACTTAGTACAATATGAACTTTACCTGAGATGGGTTATTATTAGAATTTTGGTTGAGCGATGATTCATAGACAGATATTTCTTTCACCTGAGGCATTTAAGTAATCACAAGCCATATTCCTTTATTTTCACAGTTTCTGTGAAAGATACTTTGTGAAAGATGTCATTTACTATATGCATTACATTATATGTCTAGTCCTAAACTCTATCATAGTACATGGCAACTAGGTTGGTATTTCAAAATAGTTGCTGATTTGGATAAAAAAAAAAAAAAGGAACGGATAAATTAGTATAAGTCATAATCATAGTAATTATGTTGAAATAATAAAATAAATGGTGTTTTAAAGAATCTTAAGTTTTTCTTGACTCAAAAAAAATGAAAAAATTTCTCTTAAGAAAATAAAATCCTAAAATGTAGCATAAAATCAAACTTAAGACAATTTTTGTTATTAAGATTAATTTTGTACTTTGGGGGGTAAAATGACTAATAAAAGTATATTTTTATTATTTTTCTAATGTATTTTCCCCTGAAACTTCAGTAGAATAAGACAATAATTGTTCCCATTGTCATCAGACGGGGGTCTGGCAGCTTACCTAGGCAGCTCTCCTCCATGCGGTGACTCAAGTTTTACACTGCTTCCATTGTGTGGCTCAGCAATAACAGAATCCTTTCTTCCAAAGTTTTTTCCAGAACTTTCTTTCTATTGCATCCTCAGTCTTCTACAGAGCCAAGTTCAATTAACAGTCTAGTTATGCTTCAAGGAAGTTTCAACGCATACAGAAGAATGTGTTTGTATGAGTGTGTGTGTGTGTGTGTGTGTTTCTAATTGCATTAGATCCCAGGTAGATCTACTTTGTTCTTTTTAAATAACTTTAAGTTATTCTTTTCAAATTACAAACACTGCTTTTATGAACATCCGAACCCTTGACCTTGCTGTTATAACACTATGCTCTAACCAACCAAACTAACCAGCCAGCCTTAGGTACATTTTCCAATGTTTTTTTAGGTTAACTTTCTTGGTCTAATGATATGTTCATGTTCAAATTTTGTAGATATTGCTAATTTTCCCTACAAGAAAGTTGCACCAATTAGCAGTCCCACACATAATTTATAATGTGCTTATTTCCCCAAACTAATCTTGGTAACACTTCGTTCCATCAAACTGCTTCCTGATAGATTTAAAAAACCTGTGTATTTATAGTGCATATTTTACTTAACATTAAAAAATTATGACTGATTTTAGCAGATTTTCATATGTTCATTAACCATCAATCTTTTTTTAAGAATTAATACATGTTGTTTACCTATTTTTCTATTGTCTCAATCATAGTAATAATGTTGAAATCAAAATAAATGGAATTTTATTATTGTTTTGCCTACCCAGTACACATTGGTGGGTTGTCTCTCTCGTTCTATGGATACACACATGCAGAGAGAATTAATAATTTTATTCAATTCTTGATTGATTAATGATTATAAGTGACCCATATTAAAGTACACTGTTAACCTTTTCATGTTCTGTGAATAAAAATTTTACCCATATGTTGTTTTAAATATAATTTGACTTATGACCTCTTGACCTACAGAAATGTTTAATTATGTTAAATCAAACTAAAAAGTTTGGCCTCTGAAAGCCTCCCTACTCACTCTTGAGCACTACATAGGAACCACAACCTGATTTAGCACGTGAGCACACCAGCATATCGGAAACCTGACTTAGAAGTGTGCATCTGAGACCACAACTGAGTCTCAGCCAATGGCAGGTGGTCAACTGCTGTGTACCCCACTTCTTTTGTCTGTACCAGCACCTGCCCTGTCCTGTCTGTAAATCTAACCCACCATGCGTTTTTAGCCATAGTCCCTCTCTCGTTCTATGGATACACACATGCAGAGAGAATTAATAATTTTATTCAATTCTTGATTGATTAATGATTATAAGTGACCCATATTAAAGTACACTGTTAACCTTTTCATGTTCTGTGAATAAAAATTTTACCCATATGTTGTTTTAAATATAATTTGACTTATGACCTCTTGACCTACAGAAATGTTTAATTATGTTAAATCAAACTAAAAAGTTTGGCCTCTGAAAGCCTCCCTACTCACTCTTGAGCACTACATAGGAACCACAACCTGATTTAGCACGTGAGCACACCGGCATATCGGAAACCTGACTTAGAAGTGTGCATCTGAGACCACAGCTGAGTCTCAGCCAATGGCAGGTGGTCAGCTGCTGTGTACCCCACTTCTTTTGTCTGTACCGGCACCTGCCCTGTCCTGTCTGTAAATCTAACCCACCATGCGTTTTTAGCCATAGTCCCTCATAATCTGTGCTGACGTTAGGGATTGCCTGATTCATGTATAGTTTTATTTATTTATTTTCTTNTAATCTGTGCTGACGTTAGGGATTGCCTGATTCATGTATAGTTTTATTTATTTATTTTCTTTATTGCAGTTTTATTTATTTATTTTCTTTATTGCTCAAATTTAACTCTGTTAAATTCAATTTGCCTCAATTTATCCTTTTCACAATTGTTATAAGAATTTATTAATACTTTCACTATGCACAATTGAAATATTGTGACCTGGTTAAAACAAAAATGCCTCTTTGACTATTTCTTCTTTGAGTAATGTGTTTCCTTATAGTAGCTTTTGATTTGTGTGCTATTTTTAAACTGAGCTCAAAGACATCAGAACTGTGTCATAGAACAAGAAAATTGTGGTGTTCATCTTTTCACAACTGATTTTAAGGCAACTTACATTAAATGAAAAACATGTCCATTTCCACCTGGGTCTGTCTGTCTCTCTGCTCTCCACATTGAGCTATTCATATACTGGTACTAAACTATTATTGTTACAGCTCTGTGATACTCTAATGTTTGGTACATGAGCTTGCTGATCTAACTAGTTTAGGTTTGCGTTGGCTTTTCTTTAACATTTTTGTCACAATTTGAATTTTAGACTGTTGATTTAGCTAAAAGAAAAACACTAAAGATCATTTTATTTATCATATTCAATTTACATATTAAATCAGGAATATTGTCTTTAAAAATAAAAGCTATTAAATTACACATTATGTTGATACCTTAGAGATAATTAAAACATGTAGCGTATTTTATGCAATCTGAATTTAAACTTCATAAAGGACTTGTATGTCTGCAAATGTTATTGCATTTTCTGCTCCAATATTTTATAAATATCAAATATGTATTTAAGGCCCAACTCCTTTTCTATTTCTTTGAAGTGGTTATGTGTTTTATGATCTCTCTAATAACTACTCTTTAAAAATCTCCTGAAGATATCAAGTGATTCTTCCTATTTTCATACTGTTGTGATAACATATAAAATTCTTTTTCCTTTAGACAGATCATTGTTTTCCTTTCCAGAATTTAAATCTTTTTATTCTTCTAAATTATATCTTCAGTTTGGTATTTAGTGAACAAATGCATCTTTCAATGGCCTTTATTCAAGATTTGTCACAAATCCTGTCTTTTCTAGTTAACTCTCCTTGATAAGGGCACAATGGAGTAAAAGGACCTTCATTTCTGTTAATCAGAAATCCTCCTTTTTTCTCTTAGCTCTGCAAATCCTCTTTGCAGGAATTGCCTCCTGATTTTCATCTTTCTCTTTCTTCTCTACCTCTTTTATTTATTTTCATCATCCAGTAAGAGAATTATGGGCTGAGTAGTTGAAACTACAAAGTGATTTCTTCACTTTAATTAGGGTAGTCTTTACAAAAGTAAGTAAAGAAAAATTAAAATGCTATAGATTTTTTTCTTCTCTTTTTCCATAGATTTCTTATAAGATTAGGGAGAAAAATGTAATAACTATTGGAATAAATATAAAAATACTCTTTAATATAAGAGTAGGTAGAAAAATAGGAACTCTTTATGGTGATGAGGCTTGGCCTCAGAAGAGTGTTTTACTGTGGTTGGGGATCCAGTCCTTGGTTTCTTAGGACTGAAAGTCAAGACATAGAATGGATGACAATTTTACAATGAGGAGTATTCCATTACATATGTGAAATCAAGATCGCCGGGATCAGTATGCCTAGAAACATGACGGCAGAGTTTTGCAATGAACTCTGTAGTGAATGCTGTCCATGCTTCCTGCCCCAGCTACAGTGATGGGAGGCTAACTCACAGCATCCCATTCCCCAAGATCTGCCCTGAGCTGTCTCATTGTGAGGTTATGCCCCCTTCCTACCCTTTCCCTTCTTAGAGCTGACCTCAGCTGAATATTGACTGGTCTGATTACAAGAGTCCTGTGGCCTCCTTGCCTTAAGGTTGGACTAACTC
>NW_007727467.1:363997-364960 GCF_000696425.1 Galeopterus variegatus | reverse complement strand
ATATTGACTGGTCTGATTACAAGAGTCCTGTGGCCTCCTTGCCTTAAGGTTGGACTAACTCTGGGTGAAATTTAGCTTTAAAGCTTCCTATGGGATCAGTCTTAAGCCACTCTTTAGCTGAGGCCATATTTTTGCTAGCCTTCTTCCCTATGCAATCCTGCTACCCTGAATCCACTTTGCCTGAGATCATTCCCTTTTTAAATCACATCCCTACAAGGGAAACTATTAGTTTTGAGCCGTCTAGTGAACCCATGCATTCCTGCATTCATACCCTGAGTACATTTACATTGAATTTGGCCATATGTTTAGCTTTGGCCGACGACATATTGGGAAGCATAATGCAGACAGAAGCTCGAAGAGTCCTCAAGCATTGGAATGTGTCTCCTTTAAATGCTCCTTCTTGGAACCTAATTGATTTCTGTGAGAAGCCAAACCACATGGAGGCGTCATGTGGAAAAGAGATGAGGCCTTCTCAAAAGTTTCAAGTGATCTGGCCACAGATAGACAGCAACAAGCTCCAACCAACTTGAGGACCCATCTTGGATTTTAAGTCCAGTCAGGTGACATCAAAAGAACGAAAACTCCATCCAGCTAAGCCTCGACAACCCAGAAGACTATGACAGATATTTAAAAGGACATTGTTTTAAGCCACTGAGTTTAAGAGTGATTTGTTACATAGCAACAGATAACTGAAAAGAACCCAACTTAAGAAATAATAAAATTTGAACAAATGGATTAATAAAGTGGAATATTTTCTTCATGCTGTGGTAAAACCTGGACAATTTCTCCTGCTTAACCCTATATTAAATTCTCCTAGCTGCCAGAATTCATGTGTAGTCCAGTTTCTGGAATGGTTAGACGTCCCAATTTCTACTCGTCATTGTTGCTTACCAGTCAATTCAGAAAGTCGTGGTGGATTAGGTCAGTGCATTTTCACACGGAGTTTCTTAAACTTAAAATTAC
>NW_007727467.1:360877-363052 GCF_000696425.1 Galeopterus variegatus | reverse complement strand
ACCCATCTATATTTATGTTACATAGATCTTAATTAATTTCTGGATAATGCAATCATTTTTTCTTCCAAAGCATTTTTAACATAGGGGAATTATGAGTCCTCATAATTCTATTTTCTTTTTTATATAACTGCATGAAAACAAATTTTGATATACAAATACATGCAAAATTATATATTTATCTATAGTTCATAAACATATGTGTATGTATATATATTTGCAGATATAAATGTACACAAATAAGCAAATAAATATCGAGACAGATAGGCATGCTTTTTCTGTTTCATACAGAATAATTTTTGTTTTCTGAAATCAACCCTACCATATTTAAGTATATGTAATATGCTACCCACATTTGAGGGATGAATATAGCCTGAAAAACTTCAATAACCGCAACACATTTGTACCTTACATATCTAAATAGTGAGCAAAATAATCAGTGAAAGTGTTCTGCAAGCACTAACATGTGCTAAAGGCACAACCCTGCCTAGGAACAAAGACTGCACTGTGAGATCCTTTTTTAAACGGGAGTTGAAGGAGTAAACAAGTCTTTAGACATATTTTTTCCCTCAGACAAAGCTTCTGTTGCCACATTATCTTGTCAACTCATATGAGGGTTAGATAGATCAATACTTATATAAGTAACTTCTAAGGAACACCTGGCCTTCCAGGAGGTGACATGTTAATTAAGTTGATAGCATTCTTTTTCTTAATGTAAGATTGCCTAAATTTAGGTACCTTTTAGATTCTTTAGTCTCTGTCTTAATACTTTTGTGAGCTTGAGGGCTAAAGCTAGTCAAGAAACCTAGTAAAATGTAATAATTTTGGAAATGTTACTAGTGACCTTTTGGCTAAGAAGAAAAAAAGGAAAATGCAAATTTTGTCTTTGATCTCATGTGGATTTTCTGCATTCTTAGCTCACCACATAAGCGCGATGTGCGTTTCTGAGTGTTAAAACAGATATTTCATAACTTAAAATGCTTTTGAAAGAGACAGTGAAAGACTTTGTCTAATAACTAGAATTGAACTTTAGTGCTTTCCTAAGCTGGAATGTCGTGCTTGGCTAGTTTACTGATCTTCATTGTAGGAACGGTCTTGAATGAGTAACCACGGCCCCACCATGAGAAAATCATCTTCAGTCTGACCAGGAAGAGTTTACTGTCCCTGTTTGCAGAACCAAACCAAAGAAGGGGCCTGACCTTTTATAAAGTGGAAATTAAAATAAGTTTTGTGGCAGGTATCGTTAACAGATTTTATAAGTAGTCCACACATCTTAGGTCTTTGTCCACTTATTTTCATATTTCTTTGTAATTTTTAAAATTCAAAGCTAATTTTATTCCCAGTACAATGTGAAAAGTTATTTTTAAGGTGAAAGTGACCCATTTGCTTTCCTACATGTGCTTTACCTTTGGTTTTAGAAATTGCCCCTTCCCTGCCCCAGTCACTAGCAATAAATGATAAGAATATGGGAACAGAAAAAAAAGGTAACCATCTTCATCTTCTTCAGAACAAAACGTACTGGCCTTTTTTGTTAATTTGTTCATGTATTTATACTTGATTACTTTGAAAATTTGCTTTTACAATCTGGATTTTATGATCATATATTGGGTTCTAGACCATTTATTTTCATATTTATTCAATTTTTTTAAAAGAAATTTAAGTCTAATTTTATTTCAAAATAAAATGATTATCTTATTATTTTTAAGGGGGAAAAATTTATTTTCGTCACATGCAAAGAATACATGGTTATGTATATATGTGTGTTGCTTATATAGGACAGACTCTATAAATATACACATAATAGATAATATAATTTTTATGTATATACTTGTAAGTGTATATATAAATATTTTTTCATTTTTACGTATATAGTTATATTACATTTGTATACATGTAGACAATATATCTCAGTCTATCACTAAATACATATATGAGTATATACACACAAATATTTCTTATATCAAAAGGTGCAACTTTACCTAAACAAAGAATAATCTCTATTATTATCCTCAAAACTAAATTCATGCTCTCAAAAACTATTTTAAAGAAATCATATTTGATTAAAAGGCTATTTTTCTTTTTAAACTAGAAATATTTGACTCAGTACCAAAGTTCAGCTTTATCATTTCTATTACTTTGAAATT
Organism: Galeopterus variegatus; assembly: GCF_000696425.1. NCBI lineage: Eukaryota > Metazoa > Chordata > Mammalia > Dermoptera > Cynocephalidae > Galeopterus > Galeopterus variegatus. The sequence continues at coordinate 360,911 of NW_007727467.1, read as the reverse complement.
AAAAAAAAAAATCCTGCACCCATAAATATACCAC
>NW_007727467.1:356889-359689 GCF_000696425.1 Galeopterus variegatus | reverse complement strand
TTTTTACCATGAAAATAAGAATAAAACCATTGTTTATAATAGTATAATCAAAAAAGTGTATAATTTGAAGCCAAAACTGATGTTGAATCAAATTGATGCAATCCTTAAAATATTACTTAAACTTTCTAAAATTCAATTTTCTTATCTACAATAACAGTAAAATCTCAAAATGGTTATAAGAATATATAGTACATGTTCAAAAATGTTACTTTTCTTTCTTTCCTTCATCCTTATAAGCCGCCGTCACTATTCTGTTTCACTGGACAGAACAGATTTTCCTTTGTATTTTTATCATGGGCAAGTTTTTATTTTAGTCCTTGAAATTGAAAAAAATTAATAAAATAGATGATTGTCACTTTTCGTCTTTTTTAAAATTTGCTGGATGTTATAAATCAGGTGTATTTATGATTAATCACTAATAATGGCTGATGGTGAACTAAAAGTATGTAATTAGATCAACAAACATTTAAAACTGATATTCTATTTTTTTATGATTAATCATTAATATTGGCTGATGGTGAACTAAAAGTATGTAATTAGATCAACAAACATTTAAAACAATGATATTCTATATTAGAATGGGTAGCAGGAGATATTTACTCATGAAATACTAGTGAAAGATTTTATTTGTACAACTTTACTGGAAAAAAATTTGCCAGTAAGCATCATGAACTTTCAAAGAGTTTATAACCTTTATCTTCCCCACTGTATACAGCATAATTCTACTTCTAGGAATCTCTCCTAATGAAATGATTAAAGATACAGACAAAGGATTCTGTACAAAGATATTTATCACAATATTGTTTATTTTGCCCAAAATGTGGAAATAAAAGTAATCTCATATAATTGGATTTTTAAAATAAATGATGGTCTATCTGTATGTCAAATACTTACATAGTCACTAATTTTTTAAAAAAAAATAAGGAAAATAAAATGCTCATAGTATAGCATTAAGTTAAAAAAGAAAGAAGTATGCAAAACTACATATATATAAAGAACTCACATATTTGCTCTACCTTCCAAATAAGAGAAGTAACTAAAATCAGTCTAGTTACTGATATTTTTTTCTCCATTAATACATGCTAATTCTAATTAGTATTTGGGATAAAATCTTTCTTCTTTTAAATGCCATATGCTACTGACAAAATATAACTGTCTGGGTTTTTTGTTTTTGTTTTTGCTTTTTTTCCCCCAAACTATGAAGCTTCCAGTTAATTCTAGGCAGAGCAGTCTATGAGGATCTTCTAACTTCATCATGGAGACACAGAAATAATCTTGTTAATATTTTCTGAAAGGCCAGTAGCAGCCACTCATTTTACAAATCAGGGCAGCTCCTTCTTGAGGTTAAATATCAGTTTAGCTCTCCTGGTCACAGAAAGCTCGAATTCTTTCTACAATTGCTTCTTCATACAGGATAATGCATGAGTTTGAGATTTTAATGGTTCCGCATGAACTTGAGCTCCTGGACTTTAGATATTACGCCTTTCTTACTATTGTGTTCTGTTATGGTTTGAATGTGGTTTGTTCCCACCAAAACTCATGGTGAAATGTAATTGCCAACGTAATGGTGCCGGGAAATGGGACCTTCAAAAGGTGATTAAGGGCCGAGCCCGTGGCGCACTCAGGAGAGTGCGGCGCTGGGAGCGCAGCAGTGCTCCCGCCGCGGGTTCGGATCCTATATAGGGATGGCCGGTGCGCTCACAGTGCTCACTGGCTGAGCGCAGTGCAGCCCATCTCAAAAAGGACAAAAAAAAAAAGGTGATTAAGATGGATTAACGTCTTTCTTGTGAAATTAGATTAGTTCTCACGAGAATTGATTAGTTCTTATGAGAGCCAATTGCTTTAAAGCCAGTCAACCCACCTGTCTTCTCTTTTTCATTCACACTTGTTATTCAGCCCTTCTGCCACCTTATGAAGTTATGACATAGTACAGAAGCCCTCTCCAGGTGACGTCACCCTATCTTGACTTCCCAGCCTCAACACCTGTGAGCTAAATAAACCCCTTTTCTTTATAAATGTTCTAGTTTCAGGTATTCTGTTATAGCAACAGAAAATGGACTAAAACATGTTCCTAGTGCTTATAATATTATTCTTACCACACATTAGGCACTCAAAATTATTAGAGTGACCCCCAAATGTTCTGTCTCCTCTATTCCAATCTATTGAGAGGAAAGAAATTCAGTTAATCATGTGCCTATTTAGCATTAAATAGGAATACACCCTAATGAGCACAATCATTTTTTCATGACCATACAACTAGTTTCCTTAGCTATGAATGGAGAACAGACCAGCTCTTCTTATTTCAGGATAGAAATCTTCTAACTTTACAAGTACAGATTACTGAGGTACACATGGAAATTTCGATTCTTGGTAGGCCTTGAGTTGAAAGAAAAAAATACTCTGCATTTTTAACAAATAATTTACATGATTATAATGTAGGTGATTTGAGTCTCATTCTTTAACATCACCTTGGAGAAGTTTTATGCAGGTTAATTTAAAAATGTTTGAAAATGCTTTGAAAACTCAAGACACAGAAAGTTTGTATAAATGCTGTTATTTCTATTTGAAGTCTCTCGAATATTGCTTTTTAAAATAAAGATATTTTAGTCATAAATTCATAAAATGTGTGCTATTTGTATGTGTCATATAATTTTTAAAAATCTAAACTGTGTGTTACTTGAGCATCTCAATTTAGTTACAGTTTCCTATACATTGTCTCAAGTAATATCTTCCTTACCTTTGAAAGTGTTGTTTAGTTGCTATTACTTAAGAAAATTGAACAGAACATTTTTTTTTTTTT
>NW_007727467.1:338793-356282 GCF_000696425.1 Galeopterus variegatus | reverse complement strand
CCTCGGTGTTGCTCCCGCGCCTCGCTCAGCCAGCGAGCAGAACCGGTCTGTATGTGGGATCCGAACCCTCGGGCAGGAGCACCGCCGCGCTTCCCAAGCGGCGCACTATCCAGTGCGCCACCGGGCCGGCCCTGAACAGAACATTTTATAGAAATTCCATTGCTCTAAACAATTACCTATTTGTTGACATCTTCAACTCTCAGTCTTTCCTTCTTCTTTCCATCTCAGGTTTGAAGACATTGGAAATTAACACCTAATTACATCACCTTCTACCTTCAATCTTGGCTGAAAACCAGGATCGCCTAGGGGACTCTCAAAAATCCTGATGCCCGATAGGAATTAAATCAGAATATCTGGGAATAGGAGCCAGGCATCAGTATTTTTACAAGACCTCCAGGTAATTCCAGTATGCAACATAGTTTGGGAAACACTTTTTCAAAGAAAAGTGTGAATGAAAGAGCTGTGCATCTAAGAAGGTATTCCTAGTATCCCAGAAATACCAGGAAGGGACGACCAGTTAGTGAGATATGCTTTTCCCTCCTTCCTCTAGACCAAATCCTGGTTCAACATTATATTTGACATAGAAGTCATAAAGTAAAAAAAAAGTCCTTGTCATGTTCATTAGTGAACACAAATATATTCTAAATCCATCTGTGATCATTTTCAAGTTATCTGCTATTTTGTTTTTACTTTTTTCTTTGTGTATCCCACAGAAAATCAAGAACCAATTGATTTTTTTTTCAACTCTAAAGAGATGTCTGCATCTTCATTAAAGATATAGGTTAACTGTAAATTATTCTAGGTCCTATAATAAAGAATTTTTTCTATAATTACTAACAGCAAATTAGTACAAAAATATTCTAATGCCCATTAAGTATTGGAGAAGAAAAGGAACTCATTTAGTTTAGTTGTCTATATAACCTGTATGACTTCCAGCAAGTTTCTATGGTCTCTTAACATTCAGACTGATCATCTAGGCAATGGGAATAATGCCTAAGTGAAGGGGTACTTTAAAGTTTTACCTATGTATACCTTGGAGATAGCGCAAATAGTTATGTTGAAAAATGAATATTTTCTTCTTCTTCCAACCCCTAAATATGAGTATTTTCCCAAAGATTTTTCCTTAACCATCTTTTCTCCAGTTATTCTCTCTCCATTAACAACCTGACTTAAGCATATGTCTTCACTGAAAGCTTGAGGCAGATGACAACTCCAGGCTGGTCTGTCTCCCCAGTTCTAATCCTATACTTTCCCCTGTGTGCTGTGCATCTATCTTCCATGTGTGAAAATATTTTGTAGCTGACATATCCCCCATGAGCTCTTTAGCACTCTGCCTAACCTTAGTCTTCATTCTGATCTCTATTTTCATTGATGACCTCATCACCTTCCCAGAGACTCAGTTAAAATATTAGCCTTTCTTGGGGCTCCTCTCCCTTTGCTTACTTCTAAAACCTGTCGTCTCCTTTCCAGCCATCTCCCCTACAGTTTTGCTCAACCCCCTGGTGTTTGCCCAACGGGGCCACATGCATGTCTCACATCACACCAAGATTCATGGGAAAGAACTATCACTGACTTAAGCAAAGCATCTAACAAAATTATTGATATAGGCTGAGAATGATTATGCATTAATGAGTGCAATACTAATTGAATTCCTCTGGGCTGGCAGGTGAAGGTGACTAGGACATGCCTTTGTCTTTAGGGAGAAAAGAGGAAACAGATAAACCTGAATGAGATAGAAATAGAAATCAAATTAGCAACCGGAAGAAGAAACCGGCCTGTGCTAAGCACTGTACGTGCATTATCTCCTTGAATCTTTATGAAAACCCTGTGAGATAGGAATGACGAAATTAAGGCTCAATGAACTTGAGTAATCTGCTGAAGATCACAAGGCTCAGTGTCAAAGTGGGGTTTAAATAACAGGTCTTTCTTAGTATAGAAACTGCAGTGTTACCACCTATGCTATAGGCAAATCCCTGCACGTGTTTATTGAACACACATTATATGAAAGCTTTCTGCCATGTTTGGCAGATACAGTGGTAGACAAGTTATAACAAGCCATCTAAAGAAATGGCATAAGTAATGAAATGAAAGAAGGAAGATGATACAAATTATATTTCAGAGATTATAGGAGTGTCATTTGGGTGATGAGCAATGGATGCTATTTTCAACAGAGAGAGAAAAGCAAAGGAGAAGGAGAGGTTGTTTACCCCTATTCTGCACCCAGTCTACTTCCAGAAGTATTTAAGCGTGTGACTGAGCATAGTCCATCTTCTTTTTTTCTTTTTTAAATTTTGTTTGTTTATGCCAGCAATGGTTGCAACAACCGAATCCTATTCTTAATTGGCACTTCTTGACAAAAAACTTATCTTAAATAAATACATATTTACTTCAGAGCATTGCTTAGGAAGCTAGGGATTCTAGTTTCTCTTCTTAATCTGTCACAAAATTTGTGCATGTCTTGCAGTGAGTCACAAACTTAGAGGGTCTTCATTCCATTACCTTTAAAAATGGAAAAACAAGCAAAACTGTCTGACTTATTCCACTGAGTTTTCTCAGCTCATTTGTGAGTATATCTTCATCAGAAAATGATGCAAAAATTATAAAAATATGATAGAATATTACATGGGTGCCAAAATTAAACTATAATGTACCCTACAAGAGAATATTAGTCTTAAAATTGACTTTAGAAATCTAATCCAGTACTATCCCCTCATTTTAAGAATAAGAAATCAGGTCCACAGAAATGAAGTGACCTGCCCACACTCACAAAGCTGGTTGATGTCACAGTACCCAGACCTGCTGAGTCTCAAATTAGCATTTTTTCACAACCTATTTCTCTCCTGCTCCTAGATTCGGAACTACATTCTTGGAATCTCATAAAATGAGCACTGGGAAATGAGAAATGTAGGCAGGATTCTGGGATCCATGTTGGGATCATGCCTGGAAAAATGAACTATTTCCTGAAAGACAAATGGAGTGTGACAGAATGAAAGGGGATCTGTCCAAAAGGTCACATTTGCAACCCTGGACTCCTGCTCAGATCATTATCAAACCCCTTAGGATGCTTTTGCTTGCACATGACAAATCACAAGTTTAACGTGCATAAAAAAATCAGTAAATGTATTAGAGACCGTCCAGACCAAGTATAGAAAATGCACCATTTTATTTGACAAGTAAGATTAGAAATTTTGTTTCTATAAAAATTATATTTATTTTACCAAATATCTTATTAGGCACCATATATATTATTTTGATTTTCTAACCTACACAATAAAAAAAACAAAACCTGAATGAATATGCTCTAGGAGGCATTTAGAGATTTTACTTATTACTATGCAACAATCCTTCATTTCTGTTGTTTTTTTTCCACATCTGTTCCATTTTTTAAAAGAATTCTTTCTGGTAGTTAAACATAGTTAGGTAGTGGTCAGCTAGTATGAGATTAAAATCTAAAAACATAAACCAAACCTGTCATTTTCTCAACATTCCAGCTAGGCATATCATATCTTTTTTTCTTCCTTTCCATTGATTTCAATAACTGAGATGTTAATTCAAGAATGCCAAAAAAGAACTCAATGCCTAAATGACTTTAATTTCTGGAGTTAAATTCACGAATCTGATTTTAAAACACTAAGGAAAAATTTTGCTAATTTGTTATGTATATCTCCATATACATGAATTCCAGTATATAAAGTACTTTCTCCCTTTAAATTTTTAACCTTCTAATAGTAGTTACAGTTTGTTCCTACATGTGTCAAAGTGCTTTTATGTACCTTATCCTGTAATTTAGCATCTTCTGTCAGCTCATCAGAGCCATTTTTCTGAGTCTCCCATCTGTCTTTCAACTAATCTGCTCGTTCTCTAACTATCCAGCTCATTTACTTTCTAAATTCTTTGGTGGGCTTCCACCCACAGGTTAGGAATATTGTGGTATATACGCTATGCTCTGTTTACCGACATTTTTACAAGAGTAGCTTAACTAAAATTCTGGGCTATTGTGAAAAAGATAACTATGATTTGTTATTTTTTAAGGTTTGGGGTATTTAAAAATAAACAAAAAATGTTGTATAATGAAAAGAAGTCAATTAATCCTTGATATTGTTTTTGGAACTTTGTAAAAAGTTTCACAAGCAAAAGTTTGGTAATATTTTGCTTGCAATATATCTAAGTCCCTATGCAAATATTGGTTCCTAATTTTTTTTTTTTCATGATCGAAAACTGTAGTTTTAGAACTTCTCATGAAAATGTGCTACTTTTTTTTTTTTCTCATTTTCGAAGCTACATCAATCTTCTCTCCATTACTTCCATAATTATCTTCCTTTGGAACCTGTGGGTACCAGCATGGGCAGTTGATATACATTTTAGAAAACCTGTGTTTTCTTAGCTCTGCTTTAGGCTTATGGTCTTTGAAGTTACTTTCAGTGGTCTCTTACTAGTGTAAAAGTTTGGTCTCCTGTTAAATTGCCACCTGTGCTAAGGAAAGCTAATCCATTAGGGTTGAGCAGCTCTAAGAAGGTGCCATGGTGCCTGGGGCAACCTCTTGAGTTTCAGCTGTAGCAGCTGCTGGGAGATGCGTTTGGGATGGTCCTTGTTACAAAAATTAGATGGATCAGGAAGTAAACAGAGGTGCCTTTCATCTGACCTAGCTCTGAGACAAGAGGGTGGGGCCTGGGGGAATTCCTCTTCTAATTACTTTACGGGTCAGTTCCCTGAGACGTATGTCAATGTCTGACACTCCTAATCTTTAGAGGAAATTTTTGGAAAAGAAAAAGAAAAAAAAAATTGTAAGCCACTGAAGCTGTCACATTTTTTCTTCTGAAAATGTCCTGCCCCCTTGCCTTGGCAGTTCAGTGCTCTCTGTGTGGGTCCTGCCCTTCCTCCAAGGAGGAACAGCTGGAAGACAGAAATTAGAAGTGCCGCTCTCCTGACCTGAAAATGTTCCCCTAAAGTTTAAGAGTGCCCCCTCTTTTATAGCCCCTTATTTATTTTAGATTTTTATACTGAATTTCATTACTTGATGACTTGGGGCAAGATCCAACCACTGTGTTTCTGTTGGTCTCAGCATCTTTTTGAGTTAATCTCTCAAAATTTCAGCCACATTGAGCAGACACCAGAGTCCTTACTGAGCAAAACATGGATGGTATGCAATAAAGTGCCTGTTGCTAATTCGTGACTGCAAGGTTTGACAAGGGGTAACTTGAGAAATGGAAAGTTGTGTGGACTTGCTTGAGATAAAAGAAACATTCAAGAATCAGTTCAGCCAGAGAATCCCCAACTTCCAATTTCTTATTTCTCTAATATTAAGTGCTGTATATGTTTACTTCTATGTGATAAATTCTTCTTTTCTTTTTCTTCAGGACAGAGTTACTAACATTTTAAACAACACAAAAGTAATCTTTTTTTCCATTTAAAAAGTGAAAAATGTTTCTTTCTTTACCGGACAGAGTCTCCTTAAAGAAAATGTTTTAAAAAAAATCAGATAAAACAAAGACAGGCAAATTTGAAATGTTTTATAGTCATTTTTATAGAGATATAAATATATTTCCAAAATAGGATTATAAGTTTATTTTATATTAAAATCACATTTTTGCTTATCAATAACATGAACATTTTAATGGTCAGTGATATTCCATTGAATGGGTGGCTAGTCCGTAATATTCTGGACATTGTTTACCATGTAATTTCCTCAAGGGGAAGAATAAGTTATTTTTTATGCTTTACTTTGAAATTACTCAAAAAATAGGGAAACGATAGTGATGAATAAATGATCTTTCTCTTGATTGTTTACTTTCTAAAATTCATATTTAATTTAGTATTTTATTTTTTCCATATGCTATGTTTAGGTCACATATACAAAAACTTTTCTTTTGAAATTTTATATTAATGAGATAAATTAAGAAGGGGAAAATAGTCTAAACTAAAATAACTGTCTACTTCCAATAGCAGAATGACCTCAAAGATTTTCTAAATCGGTACGTGATATAAGACCCCCTGCCGGAAGCAAGAGAATTGGTTATAAATTGTGGTTTCTAGGGAAGTGAAATCTTACTTGTTCAGGCAAGTTAACTTTGGCTAATTAAAATTAAAAATTTGAAATGCTGCTGCAGAATATTTATTTCAAAACACAAGTGGACAATTTCAGAAACTACAGAATTCTCCTAATCCAAAAATCTCTTGAAAGGCTAGTGGCCCTTTAAGAAAAGGATTCCTGTGATGTTTAAAGATCCATATTTTATCTTCTAGAAGTGACTTGCCAAATGAATTAAACTCTGTTTCTTCCAGTGAGGAGTAAATATTCAGTCAGTTTGAAGGTCCACCTTTCTATAAGCAGCATTCATACACTACCCCCTCGCCTGGCTCCTTCCTTGGGTGTTCTCAGGATTTAGGCATATTCCAGGGAGGGCTCTCGTCATAGCCTGTTTTCCGAGTAATCCATGGCCTTGATCCAATAGGTCATGCTTGTCCAGTTCTGTGTTCAGTGAGGTGTGGCAGGACCCCTTGGAATCCTGGGGTCTCATACTGACCCCTCATGGTGAGGGTCATGGTTCGCCCAGGAAATCTTATTTGCAAACTCTTCTCCTCCCAATCTCAGGCATCCTCTGGAACTTTGTGTCTCTCGGCACATCCACATCCCATGACCCCATCACACTGAGTTCCTGGATTCCCCTCCACGTGTATAAAGTGTGATGACAGGTCCAGCTGCTGGATGAATGTCTCCTCTCTGGTGTGCGACAGCTGCCATTTGATGGGGTGGAGGGCTTCTCTGCGAGCCTCACGGATGGCACAAGAGACACTCAGGTAGTGGGTCACTGGACCTCAGTTCTTCTATTGTCCCCACCCTGCATCTTCCTCTCCATTGTGGCTCCATGACTACGGCTCTTTCCCTGGACTTTTTTTCTCCAGATCTCTTCCCAAGGTTCTCCTGTCTCCCAGGTTGTTCTCTCTTTCATATGGGGAAGGGCCTTCCCTTCTTTCACGCTCTTCTTCCTAGTAATACCACTGCTCAGACTAAAGATCTCCATTCAGACCAGCAAGCCTCTCTCGATGCATAAAGGAAGGAGACTTGGAGAAATTAAGACGTCCTTTTCTCTTTCAAGAATATCAGGCTTTAAAGCCAAAAATCTCTCAAATTGTCCTCTCCTCCTTCCCAAGATGACCTGTGAGGGCAATGGGGAAAAGAGAAACATTTCTACTTTTGCATAATACAGCCTGGGTGTAATGAGGTTGGACTTAGGTATGTACTTAATAGGTTTTAAAGGCTTAACATATTTTGAGGCACAAGATTCGTGTTCAAAACTTATTACACTTATTGTTTGCTTTTTGGTATGATCCATATTAAATAGGTCTTTAACCCATATTCCCAGTGTCTTAAGCTTTGTTGCATTTTTCAGGTGGATACAAAACTATGCGTACATTATGATTACTTTTTAAAATATATTTTCATTTATGATATCATGGATATTTTTATCTGTTAACAGACATTAATAGATATATAATTATGTAAACATGTTACTTAATATCCATTAATTAATAGATGTTACTTAACATATATTAATAAATATATAATAGATATTTAATAGTATAGTTATTTGTAATGGCTGGATAATAGATCTTTGAAGGCATATGCTCTAATATAGCATTACTGCTGTGCACACTGCTAAGTGTCCCCTAATATTTGTAATGAAAGCCTGAAGGTTTTAGCTGAGTTACAGGAGTGCTTGGCTACAGACTACACACACACACAGTACACACATACACAGAGTTACACACATAGATTCATACAAACATAAAGACACACAGATATACACATATATGGCCACAGAAAAGAGGACCAGACGAAACTAAACCAAGAAGTTTGTAGTGGTTATCTCTTAGTAGTGAAAGTATTGAGTCTTTTTTATTTGTTCTTTTCTTTTGCTTACCCGTATTTGCTATTTCTTTGAAAGTTCAATTTTGGAGTGAGATAAAAAGTATTATATCTTAAGTACATTACTTATACACCTTTTAAAATAGCTAATGAGAAAATATCACCATTTTCTATTTTAATTTCTATCAGTGTGCTGGAAATCATTGATAGAATTAGATAGAGAAAATAGACAAGTACTTAAAGGGGTAAATTGTACTTCTCACATCATATTTATGTAGGCTAGGCTAAAAGAACCTAGGGGATAAGAAGAAAACATGGTCATCTTCTAATGAAACCTGATGACTCAAGAAAAGTCTTTGTTGTAAGATGCCATTAACTTCTGCTATAGATAATGCACCTGCTGCCTTTGACATTTGCTCAATCTGTTTTTAGAAGGTAACCAACCTGTATCATTTTTTAAAATGAGCCTTGATTCTTTTATAAATGGATTCTGAAAATATTCTCCCAAACGAGAAAGACAAGGGTCTAGATATGGGGGTTAGAGGGATACCCTATATATGTATATATATATATAGAGATTAACAACGCTATAGGATACCCTATATATGTATATATATAGAAAACAAACAGTTTTCTTCTATATCGCTAATTTCCTTCAGTGGTTGAAATGAGATTTGGTGTCAGCATTATCAGAATCTAATAATGAATGAATATTGTTATTTTATTCCTGGAAAGATTATGCATTCACTTTAACAGGGAAACATTTATTCTCTTTGATTATGACGGTGCTCATCAATTTTTCATTTCTCTCCTAAGTGCTCATGGTAAGGATAATGAAGTTGAGATGGGCAATTCATCAGTTCCTGATGAGGATTTGTTGAGGACCTCTATTATTTTAGAAACTCACCCGTGTTTATCCAGCACAACACTGATATTAATCCCTTTCCTTGTCTTAAATTTTTTTTCTCCTTTAGAGATTGATAGATGAGATAATGTACATAAAAGTGCTTCGTAAATTCTGAAGTGCTACACAAATGTAAGGCATTATTTAAAATTATGATGTATGCTTGGCGTTCAGAATGGTGCTTTTTGTTTAATAATGATGTCTAGTTCTTCTCAATTGCTTCGAGGATCAACCGAAATGGCTCATTGATTGGTAAATTAATGCTACAGTCTTCATTTTGTGTAGGTTTCTGAAACAATCATTATTCTTGTCTTGAGGATTTCATGCAATTCAGAAAGGATGGAAACATGGCTTTTTTTTTTTTTTAACATTTTATGATTCTACTTCGCCAGATAAACAACACTACTTTCAGATGTGCTTCTTTACCCCGTTGTATTCTATTCCTGTTTTAATCCCTTTGTCACTTATGGGCACTGAAATGCTCTACACAATCTCATCACTGAAGGAAACTTTATCTTGTGGGGCCTTGATCCCTAATGGTACCTTGAATTTCATTTCATCTTTAAAAAAAAAAAAAGAGCCAAATTTTAGTATTAGAAGTAAATAGAATCTTCTCCTAGACTTAATTTTTCCCCGTGCTCTAAAACTTCCTTCTCATTGATGTCTTTAGATGTTATAAATTAATTTGCAATCTGAAAATGTTCAGTTGGGTCTCGGAATTGTCATTCAGCATGTTCATCTCCACACGTGTTCTTTTTGTTTTCTTGCTAGTTTAACCATTCTAGTTTCTCTGCACTAGTCATTCTCAGCCAGCCTGTTATAATCCATATATGTGCTCTGAGCCCTTGACAAACGTGCCAATAATGTGAAATCATTTGGGGAAAATACTTACACTAAGTATTTAGTTTGTTACGATAAAGTTTTTCAGACAGAACACCTGATGGAATGATTTTTGTGAAGCAAAGAACAGCAGAATCTAACCTGTTGTCTACTGTAAGGAAGAGAAAGGAGGCTTAGTCTTAGTCTAAAGAAATGCTGGAGGAAAAGGAAGAGCCAAATGTTTACCGAAACTTGTTGAAATGTTTCTTGTGAGTATAACAGAACCAGTTTAAGGCAGAAATTCTTGTATGCAAAACCAGTACAGTTCTGAAAACTTGAATAAGTAATGACAGGCCCTTTTTGGACATTGTTATATCAGAGTAGGATTGTGCTATAGCTTTTGCTTATTAAGTGTTGTTCTGAGGCTATACATGACTTTAGTTTAGGTACAACAGGATTCCAGCATTTGCAAGTAAGCCGCAAATCCTCAAAAGCCGAGAGCGATTGTTCTGCAAGGTTACCAAATCTTAATCTCATCCAAGAAGGTAGTCACTACACGAAGAGACCTTGGTATAGAATTGTCTTGTTTAACAGCCTGAGAAAACATTCTAATGAAATGTCCATTATAACTGGTTTTCATCAGTGTCCTGTGACTTACATTTCCTGTAAATAATTTGTTTCTAAACTTGAAAGTCACAGCCAATACCCACCAGCTCTTGAAAGAGTTTATTTTTCCTGTGTATTTAAATACTCATCAAAGAACATTTTCTATTTTCTTGGCACAGGTATCTCAGAGAGGAGGAGGGACAAATTTTACTTTTTTATGAAAACGGAAGTAAGTTTATCTTCTGAATGATAGAGCTGTGGGAGAGTAAAGCATTGGGGACGTGGGGAGAGAAGAAATGGTTGGGGCAGCTGCTGAAAGGAATCTAAGCACACTGACAGGAGCCTGCTTGGGACTGCAGGACCATATTGTAGGTTCCAATAAAACTGCGGACCACAGACCTTGTAGCAGTATTACATACCAATTATTTAAGTGATGAAGTCTAAGTTGCTAAAGAAGTCTACCTCAAAATTTCAGTGGCCAAACAATAACCGAATATGTTCTGTTCATATTGATTCCAGTGTAGTTGTTCCTGATTATTAGGTGACCTTCCTCGTGTTTCTTCAGCCTCCCAGGCTCTTTCCACATTGTGGTTCTACCCTCCTTGGGACATCAAAGTCCTCTGCTGGATACTCTGCAATCAGCTGGCAGGTAGAGAAAGAGAAGGAGCCTGGAAAATCACAGGAGACATTCTCAGTGGTCTCATCTGGAAGTGGCACAATTCCATTGCACTGGGCAGCCTCAGTGACAATGCCGCATATATATGCAAGGAAGGTGCTGGAAAATGTAGAATTTAGCTAGGAAGCTCTTTTACAGCACAAATGGACACTATGAAAAGGCAGCATACACCTTTTGCAGATAGCTAGCCACCGTGGCCTCAGCAAAGCTCTCAGGTTCTTCACCAGAAGCACTAGACATCCCCGGTGTAAGCATGGAAAGTTTGCCTAGTTGATGTCATTTGTGTTAAAGTTTTTCCGAGGGAGGATAGAGAACAAGTAATGGTAACAAGAAAAAGGTTCAACTGATAAGAACTGAGTCCCAACATGCCGAGGAAGGAACCGAGTCCACTGAAGGGCACTGAGGACAAGGACATTGAAGGTGGAAAAGCAGAGTCAGAGAGGGAGAGAGCTGGACGGATGCAATGATTTATTCATAAAGTGTGTTTTTGGAGTTAGATTGAGAGTTGGAACAATAAAAGCTGAGGGTGAGGTCACAGGAGCAATTAGTAAAGAAGAGTGAAAAGGAATAATAACAGTAGCTGTGGAGGAAGAGGGACTGGAAGTCCTGGGTGTTAGAAAGTTAATGCACGTGGATTTTATCCCCAGGGTAGTAGCATGTGGCTGACCGATTGATAAAATGTCCTCGAGTCCTCCTACCCTCAGTCGTGCCCTTTGCTCTGTCATTTGGACACGCCTTCCCCTGATGGGTGGGGCTCTGGGCTCAGCACCGTGACTTGCTTCAGCCAATGGAATGTTAGGAAATGCAACCAGCAGAGATTGAAAAAGAGCTTGTGCTTCACACTTTCTCTTTCTGGCTCCTCTGCCTGTGCTCTGAGAACACGCTTAAGCTAGCTTGAGGGTGGATGGGACTCCTGTTCAGAGCACAGCTGAGTTGCGCTGAACCAGCTGAGGACACTGGAGACCAGCCAACACCATGAAGAAGTCAATCAAGATCAGCAGGGCAGTCTAGCCTACCCTTGCTGGCTCCAGACATGTGAGAAGTAAACTCATTTATATATGGCATGAAGTTTTGCAGGTGTCATGCAGCATCATTGTGGCAATAAGTAACTGATACGGAATGAGAGCTGGCAAAAAGCACCACAGATGTGGGACAGGGGCATGAAAGCTAAATAGGACGCAACACCTTTTTCAAATGCTTGCTACAAAACAACATGCATTTAATCTATTTGTCAGATTAAATAAAACCCATATACTTTGGCTTTCACCAGCCCAGTCGTATGTTTACCTCACATTTTTGTTTCCATATCTTTTCATATCAATGGCTTTTTTATTACAATTATGAACTTTAATTGGGTATCACGTAAATAGAAAAAAACATAAGCACAAAAAGAAATAGAGCATATGCTAAGAAGATTTTATTTTTTGAAAACACAATTAGCTCTCTTTTGAAAAGTCTAGAAAATTGTGAGTCCCTAAAATTTTTGTTGTTATACATGAGGAAAAAAAATTAATAAAAAATCTAGAAGGATTAGTTTCTTTTTTTTTTAATTTTTTTTTTCAAAAGATGACCAGTGAAAGGATCTTAACCCTTGACTTGGTGTTGTTAGCACCACGCTCTGCCAAGTGAGTTAACCAGCCATCCCTATAGAGGGATCTGAACCCGTGGCCTTGGTGTTATCAGTACCACACTCTCCCAAGTGAGCCACAGGCTGGCCCTAGAAAGATTATTTCTAAAATTCATGCACAAGATCATGCTTTACTTTCATAAAATCAAAGCATGAAATTGAAAAAATTGCATTATATATATGGCTAACCCAAGAAATTAACAGAGACCTCCAATAAGTGGAGCTGAGCACAAATAACTGACCTAATACCAAAATGATTGCAGAATAATTATGGCAGAATTATCTTATGTTTAAATGTTTTAAATTAAAACAAAAATATTTAAAGGATTAGTGATTCAATTTTTGTGCCCACTCCAAAAATTCTTTTTCAAGCTGCCAGTCAACCATTGGTCCTAAATTAATTAGCTTCTACCTATCCATGTACATAGAAACGTACAAAAGGAAGCCACCCATCCTGAAAGCTTGCAAACTATAGCTATCCTGTGTTTTCCTTTAGGAGGAATTGGGCTTTGTAATTTAGAACATTTTGCTCTAGGACTTTGTTTTCAATTCACATACTTTGGGGATTATTTCTCAGAAATAAATAAAAGTATGCCAAATTATTATAAAACAGATTTTTCAGATTTTGTACATATTTAAAATTTTTTTTTGCAATAAATTTGTTTACTTAGATTTATTGAGGTATAATTCACACACTATAAAGTGAACCCATTATAAGTGCACAATAGGATAGTTCTAAGCAAATTTAGAATTGTGCAGCCATCACTACTACTAATCTAGTTTTAGAATATTTCTATCATCTCAAAAAGTTTCCTCATGCTTTTTTGCTATCAAACTCTGCACCCACTCCCCAGCCCCTGGAAGTCTTAATCTAATTTCTGTCACTTTAGTAACAGTTCTTTTTTTCTTTTCTTTCTTTTTTTCTTTCTTTTTTTTTTTTTTTTTTGGCAGCTGGCAGGTATGGGGATCCGAACCCTTGACCTTGGTGTCATAACACTACTCTGTAACCAACTGAGCTAACCAGTCATCCCTGATTTCTGTTTTTTAGAGTTGAGTTTTCCAGACATTTCATATAAATAGAACCACACCATATGCAATTTTTTGCATCTGGCTTCCTTAACTTATTATAATGTTTTTGAAGTTCATCCATGTTGCAGAACATAATATAAATTTTGATATATTGAATTTCCATTTTCTTTCAGTTCAAAATAAATCGTAATTTCCCTTATGACTTCTTTGATCTATGAATTATTTAGAGATTTATAGTCTAATTTCAAAATATTTAGGGATTTTCCAAAATTCTGTTTGTCCAATTCTAATTTTATTTCATTGTGGTTGGGAAACAAACTTTGAATATTTCAATCTTTTTAAAATTTATCGAGGTTGCTTTAAACATTTGTTTCAAGCATTTGGTCTATGTTAGAGACTTCTATGTGTATTAAAAAAAGAAATTATATTCTGCTGTTGTTGTTGGAATGTGCTATAAATATTAGTTAAGTCAAGGTGGTTGACAGTGTTGTTCAAGTGTGCTATTCTCTGTCTAATTCTATGATATATTGAGAGTGGGATAATGAAAGTCTGATTCTAATTGTTGAATTGTCTATTTTTCCTTTCATTCTGTCAGTTTCCGCTTCATGTATTTTGGATGCTCTTCTTTTGGTGTGAATATGTTTATGACTATTATATGTTCCTGATGTATTGACCTTTTGTCACTATAAAATGTTGCTCTTTGTCGCTAGTAATATTTCTTGTCTTAGAGACTATTTTTTTCTAATATTATAGATTCTCCAGGTCTCTTATAGCTACTATTTGCATGGTATATAGTTTTCAATTCTTTTACTTTCAACCTACTTGTGACTGTGATTCTAACGTGTTTCTCTAGTACACAGTTAGATCCAGCTTTGTCTTTTTATCCTGTCTTACAATCTGTGCTTTTTTATTAGCGTTTTGTCCATTCACATTTAATGTTATTATTGATGTAGTTGGATTTATGACCATCAATTTCCATTTGTTTTCTATATGTCCAATTTTTTCCTACTTTATTGACTTATTTTATGTAAAAACATTTATTTTTTGCTCTAGGTATTGCCATAGGCCTCTTAACTTTTCACAATTACAATATGCTTCTTAATCTAGTAGTTGCTCTAGGGGTTGCAAATATGGCTATTAACTTTTCACAGTCTATCTTAGGTTAATACTGACTCAGTTCCAGTAAAATATAGCAACTTTGCTCCAATGTAGCTCCTTTTCCTCCTATTTCTTACTACTCTGGGTCGGGTAGCAGTCTCAGATCCTTCTGCCCCTTCCTATGCAAGTCATGAGCCAGGTAATTGAAAGAAGACCCTGGCAGCTTTATGCAAGGTAGACATACTTTATTTTTCAGATGTGAACTTCACAGACATGCTTTATATGTCCAAGACAAGCTCAGGCTCTGCCCCACTGATCCTCCATGCTCTGCCCACTCCGTGCTCTGCCGACCAGTGATTACTTTTATATCACAAGTAAACAATAGTGGTTACAACCTAAGCATTAGATAATTACAGCAATCATGCTGAATCAGTAAATGGGCACACGTGTGCAGTTACACTACTTTTATAATTTGTTTCTAGTGAATGTGCTGAATCTTGCCCATTTGTAGCAGATATAAAGAGAGTGAGCCTGACTCCACTTTTCCTACTTTCCTTACACTTTGATTGTTGTATATATTAATATGTATATGTCTTAAAACCATATAGTATGATAATTGCTCATAACTTTTACAGAAATTAAGAAAAAGAGTTTTAAAACACAGTTTTTATATTTACTCACATGTATTCCATTGCCAGTGCTGTTCATTTGTTCTTCAAGGTTTGAGTTACTCTTTGGTGTGATTCTTTTCCAGTCTGTAGGTCTCTTTGTAACATCTCTTGTCAAGCAATTCTGCTGACAATATATTCTCTCAGGCAAGGCTTATTTAGGACTTTGAATTCTTAATGTGCAAGTTTGTTTTTATTTTGCTTTGTTTTCTTTAGAACTTTAATTTTGCCACTTCACTACCTTCAGACCTTCATTGTTTTTGATAAAAGTCAGCTTTTAATCAATATTGCTGTTATCCTGTGCGCAACAAGTCAGTTTTCTCTTGCTGCTATAAAGATTTTCTCTTTGTCCTTGGCTTTCAACAGTTTAACTACGATGTGGTAGGTGTGGATCTCTTTGTATATATCCTACTCGGTTTCCTTGAGCTTCTTGAATCTGTATTAATACTTTTTATCCAATTTGGAAATTGTAGGAATTTATTTTTTAAATATGTTTTCCTGCCTCTTTCTCAATTTCCTTTCTTTCTGGAACTCCCATTACACCCATTACATATTGGTAGGCTTGTACTTGTCCTCCAAGTCTCAGACTCATTTTTCTTTGATCTTTTTCCTCTTTGATTTTCAGTTTGGATGATTTTTAGTATTCTGTCTTTAAGTTCACAGATCCTTGCTGCTTCAATCTCATATCTGCTATGAAGTCCACGTAGTAAATCTTTCATTTATTATTGTACTTTTCTACTTCAGGATTTCCATTTGGTTCTTTCTCCTAGTTACTATTTTCAGTGTGATCTTTATTTGTTGATTCATCATCATCATATTCTCCTTTAATTCTTTGAACGTGCATAGATATCATAGCTGCTTTAAAGACTGTCTGCTAAAACCAACATCTTTGCCCACTCACAGACAATTTCTACTGATTTCTTTCCTGTGTATAAGTCACACTTTCTTGTTTTTTGTATGTTCTATAATTTTTGGCTGAAAATATTAAAATTTTAGATAATTTATTGTAGCATCTCTGGATTTTGACTATTTCCCCCTGAGGGTTGTGGTTGTTTCTGTTTTGTTTTGTTTTCTAGTAACTTGCCTGAACTATATCTGTGAATTTGCGCTCCCACCACAGTGTGTGGCCACTGTGTCTCTTATTCAGTTTTTTTTTTCCTTTCATTATTACTCTTATTTTTATTTTTTAGTTTGACATCCTAAGAATCACACCTGTGTCTGCATAGCTTAACAGTTAGCCAATCATTTGTTCAGATGTTTTGCTCAAATACCTCATGGCATTAAGGCTTCTGTCCTCTCCTGACAGATCTAAGTGTGGTTTGAGACATGCATTTAAATGTTATGCAGATTTCACTTCTGTGCTAGCTTTAACTTTTTCTGAGTTATCCTGGAACTTCCTTGACAGCCTCCTAGTCAGCCAGGGATATAGAGAGAGCTTACTTAGTCCCTCTGTGGCTCTCTCATTTCCAGGATCTCCTGGTTAATTTTTGGCTAGTCCACCATTCCACTGCTCACCCAAGCAGACTCCACTTCGGTGTTTTCTCTTTTTGTTTCCTTCTGAATTTGCTGCTTTCATTGACAATGCCACTGGGTGTGTCAGAAATTTGGGTGTAGAAATTTCTATGTGCCAGATCAAATTAACCCCCTCCAGCAACAAAGCTGCTCATTTTAATACCCACCCCTTCCCTGGTAGCACTGCCACCTCAACTGAGTTGGGCAAAGGGGAAAATGGGACACCCCCAGGCAGAATGCAGTGGATTTTACTGTTATTCCATGGAACTGAACAGCTTTCCATGAGTAGATACTTGTTATTTCCTTGTGGTCAGTTTTCCGAGCTGTGGAGTCATAGTTTCTGACAATTTTGTCCTGTCCCAGAGTTGTTTTGGGTAGAGTGGGATTGTTGACATTTCTTTACAAGTGCCCAATCTTGTACACATTTTAAGAAATACTGACCTGGGAATTTCTATTGCCTTTTATACTTGCTTATTACAACACTGAGTGTGAAATCCACCCCATATCCAACTTTATACCTTCTCTTGCACCAAATGGTAGGACACTCATGTCATGTCTTTGGCGTAGCCATAACTAAGTGCTAAATTGAGTGAAAGCTTCTAGTGCTGCAAAGAATATAAAACGGATTACTTACCCAGCATAATGGTAAGAGTGACAGCGGTTTGGACTCTGCATAGATATCT